>NC_090258.1:29536618-29569118 GCF_037325665.1 Littorina saxatilis
ACAATAACAACAACAACAACACGTGACCCTAGTTGGGTTTTTAACAATCACGTTCACCTAATCCAACATAAATTCTTTTGTAATCAAACGAACAACAATAACAATAAACAACAAAAACTACAAGAACAATCACAGCTGCACACCTGAAAAGGCACAGGACTTGCGTCCATCTCCACAGACGCCTTGTTCCATTCGTTGCCTTGGTTACCAGACCTGTTCCACAGCGGGTAGCGTCTGTTTCCGGTTAAGAGAACCAGCACTTTCAACATCCCCACGCTGGCACCTCTCATGTGGTACCAGAAGGTGAGACAGTTCTTGGGTTCCGTTGTCCGAATCTTAGGAGTGACCATCGTCGCTTTCTCGCCGGGTACTTGAGGCTTGGAGGACTCGATGTACATGTAATGTCCTCCTGGAGCAGATTAAATGAATAAACATTTATATACAAACACTGTTTGAAAAAACAAACTGCTAGGGGGACACCCAATACTAATTACAATAGGAGGATTTGTTTCGACTCTGTGCATCTCACCAAAGATCATATTCATCGCAAGTCTTTCATTTGTCTCAAAATTATGTGTTTGTCTGTCCATCATAACGACCATTGGGTTGATATGCTTTTGAATGTCTTGTTTTGTCAAAAGTTAAAAAACCCACTATTTTTTATTTTATGAAAGACGATACAAATATCAAATGTTCGAATTTGAAGGCTTCATCACGAGAAAACCCAGACACACAGGTATATAGTCATACCTGAGTTTGTTTGTCGCTTCGTTCGTCCTGCGACAGAAAAGAAAACAGATTAACTGATTAACAGAGAAACAGATCTGAAGTAGGATTATACATGAGTTACTGACATGACAGATATTTGATTCTGTCAGACAGACAGACCAATAGATAGCAACCGGCACGGTTGGCCTAGTGGTAAGGCGTCCGCCCCGTGATCGGGAGGTCGTGGGTTCGAACCCCGGCCGGGTCATACCTAAGACTTTAAAATTGGCAATCTAGTTGCTGCATGCTCCGCCTGGCGTCTGACATTATGGGGTTAGAATAATGTGACTGGGTGAGACATGAAGCCTGTGCTGCGACTTCTGTCTTGTGTGTGGCGCACGTTATATGTCATAGCAGCACCGCCCTGATATGGCCCTTCGTGGTCGGCTGGGCGTTAAGCAAACAAACAAACAAACAAAAAATAGATAGCAAAACCAAACAACCAGAAACACGTTTCAACCAATCTATCAAGTAGCTACAGATGCCAAAAAGACAGGTAGACAAACGGACAGACGAACAGATGGAAGGACAGACACACCAATAGACAAAAAGACACATACAATTCTAATGAAATAGATGTAGAAAATCCGTTCCGTTCTTATTACAGACCAGCAAAGACCTTTGCAAAACCTGTGAACTTTTGATTTTTGTGTGATATTTTTGGTTTAAATACCAAGGTGTTTTGTGATATTGACAAAATCGCCACATGAAGATAACGACTTATATTCTAAAGTACGAATATTGTAACCATTTGTGACATAGTTATAAAAGAGAAGTAGATAGATTGCCTGTTAGAATATAACAAGCACAATGCAGTTCAAAGCACTTTCGTATGTTTTATTTCGTCTTTTTGAATTAATTTTACGAAGCACCATCGCAGGGTTTTTTCAGTTAGAGATGGAAAAAAATATCTCTGAATATTTAAAAAAAATTCTGAAGAATAGAAATGTTGGCGGCCATTCAATTTTTAAGCTACGGTAAAAATGTGAAGAGGTAAGACTCACTATTTCCAGTGTGGTGAGCAGCGGGTCCTGTACCTTCACCTTCAGGCGTTGGTCCGCTGTTCCAAAACCAGTCAAAGTTGTCGTCATTTCTCTGGCCGAAACCACACATCTCGGGGTCCTCGAAATCACACTTCAGTTTGGTTAGTTCTGAAGAAAAAACAAAAACACCAGTCAAAGTTATCATCATTCCTCTGGCCGAAACTACACATCTCAGGATCCTCAAATTCACACTTCTGTTTGGTCAATTCTGAAAGAAAACAAGACGAAGTTAAAGCATTTGTCGTGGCCATGTGTTAGTGTGTGTGTGAAAGAGAGGGAGAACTGTCCTCCGTCCTGCTTTTGCCCCTGAAAGTAATGAAAGTAATGAATGTTGCATGCATGTGAGTACCTACATTCGCACGTGTTTTGTCTACTAGTGATACGAATGAATGAATGCTGGAACTGAACAAATACATTGATGAACTAGATGAATACCCGCTTGATGAACTAGATGAATACCCGGCTTCGCCGGGGACCCGGCCGCCGGCTTTGCCGGCGCACCGTACGAAGGAAGGGAGATAAACGCGCAAAACACTGGAGAAGATAGGGAAGAGTTACTGGGAATGGATGTACAGAAAAACCAAAATCGGTTCAGCGCTGCGCGCTGAGAGCACGTGTTGAAAATTTTCATCGACCAGATTGTGTCCGGGGTCTACCTAAATATGTCCACCAAATTTGAAGCAGATCCATCGAGAACTTTGGCCGTGCATGGCGAACAGACAGACAGACAGACACACACAAGCCGTATATAGATACTAGATGAATACCCGCTTCGCCGGGTACGGCTTCGCCGGGAAAAAGTCGTGCCGAATACCCGGCTGCGCCGGGGACCCGGCTTTGCCGTGTGTACGCCGGCTTCGCCGGCGCACCGCACGAAGGAAGGGAGATAAACGCGCAAAACACTGGAGAAGAGTAAAAATAGTATAACGGGAATATGGATTGAGCGTTGTCGACAGTGACCTTCTAAAAATAGAAACGAGAATATGGATTGACGCCACACGAAGGAAGGGAGATAAACGCTGAAAACACTGGAGAAGATAAGGAAGAGTTACTGGGAATGGATCCAGAGAAAAACCAAAATCGGTTCAGCGCTGCGCGCTGAGAGCACGTGTTGAAATATCTCATCGAGCAGGTTGTGTCCGGGGTGTACCTGAATATGGCCACCAAATTTGAAACAGATCCATCGAGAACCTTGGGCGTGCATCGCGAACACACAGACAGACACACACACACACACACACACACACACACAAATTGGCTTCTTCTCCGATAATACAACAACAACAACAACAACAACAACAACAACAACAACAACAACAACAACAACAACAACAACAACAACAAAGAAGCAAAAGTTTATGGAACGAATCCTTCACAAGAAATTTTATTTATCGGCCTTTTAAGTAGACAAACAAGTTTCAAAAAACTATAACAAAAAAATCAAGAATTTGCTTTGTCCATCGATTAAAAAAAAACAAGACCCAGATATACTCACGCCGGTCAAAGAAGCAGGGACCTTTGGTCAGCTGGACGTCATCAATAGCGATGTTACTTTGTCCTGGCGTGCCCACCGAGCCCCTAATCACAAACTGAAACACCGACACAAACATGTCAACATCACGTTCAAGAAAAACAAGAGGCGAAGCCTTCAAGGCTCACGTAAGAAATCGACAAACAGTAACACAAACTCAATCACTCCGTCGCACATACACAAACACACACAGTAAGCATTGGTGACACTGTGCAAGAAAGCGAAACACTAGATCTAGATATATCTGCATGTAGCCTACTTACAGGGACACGACTAAGAGTAATACCCAGGGGCGGATCTGGGTTTTGAAAGGGGGGGTGCAAAGTTTTTTTGGTTTTTTTTGTGTATCTTATCAGCGAAGCCGCGAAGCGCCGAACCGATGGCGCGAAGCGCCGAGCATGCTAGGGGGGTCCGGGGGCATGCCCCCCCGGAATTTTTTTTTTAAAAGGAAGCAAAATTGTGCAATCTGGTGCAATCTGAGCGTGTAAAGTGCTATTTTCAGGTGGTACATTTTTCTTCTTTTTTTTTTTTTTTTTTTTTGTCCCGCTGAGGGGGGGTGTGCAATTGCACCCATTGCACCCCCCCCCCCAGATCCGCCCCTGAATACCTAATATTCTGGACTCGCAACGAAATTAAATATACAAACAAATGACAATGAACAACGTTTCGACCTAATGGTCTTCAACAGGTTAAAAAAAAATGAAAACAACAATACAAATATCAAAACGACTTATCAGAGAAGATGATGTCATCCAAGCGCAAAAGAAGGGAGAAGGGAGATAAATCAAAAAGAAAAATGAGCAATGAAAAATGAAACCAAAACGAAACAAATCAGAATAATAACGCTTGAAGGGCCTGAAGTTGAAAGAGAGAGAGAGAGAGAGAGAGAGAGAGAGAGAGAGAGAGAGAGAGAGAGAGAGAGAGAGAGAGAGAGAGAGAGAGAGAGAGTGTGTGTCAACAATACCTGCGACACGACTGCCAACTAGTCTCGGCCCGCTCAAAGTAACTATGACCGAGACTTTCAGTAATTCCTTCGCGTGACGTCTAACCCTCTTACGCCATAATGTGACGTCTTCAAATGACGAAATGTTAAAGTTTCTACCACAGACATACACACGCACGCACATACGTGCGTGTGACGTCTTCAAATGACGAAATGTTAAAGTTTCTATCACACACACACACACACACACACACACGCACGCACGCACGCACGCACAGACAGACAAAAGTTAGCATCGCATAGGCTACACTTACGTGAGCCAAAAAAAGGACACAGCTTTACAAATGTCCTGACGAGTATGATAACAGCGATTGAAAAACAAGCAATAGACGAATTCCGAAAATAACTCTTTCGGTTTTGTATGGGCTGTGAAAGAAGGGGCGGGGATGTAGCTCAGTTGGTAGCGTGCTGGCTTTGTTGCCAGGTGGTCGCTATCAGCGTGGGTTCGATCCCCACGTTCGGCGAGAGATTTATTTCTCGGAGTCAACTTTGTGCAGACTCTCTTCGGTGTCCGAACACCCCCGTGTGCACACATGCGCACGAAAAAGATCCCACGTTCACAGCGAAAGTCTCAGGGCTTGGAAAACACGAAGACACGCATGCATCATCTCTCGTCTCTGATGATCATGATCGTATTTCGATACTTTGACGAGACAAACCCAATGCTGGTGTGTCGAAGAAGACAGCCACTGTGACAGCGGGCTTGTTCGAATCAAAGTATCACACCATATCTTCAGCGTATTACCAATACCTGTCCCAAAATAGACCAGTTGGTCTAAGAGGACGTTAAACCCTAATAGTCAGTCAGTCCGTCAGTTGTGAAAGAATGAATACCCTTGCCTTTAGGAGGACAAACATTGCACGGGCCAATCACTAGCGAGGGGCGTGTCTAAAACACGTTGACAAGGAGCACGTGTGCATTTATTTGTCACAGAAAAAGCAAGGGTATTCACTCTTTCACAACCCATACAAACCCGACAGAGTTATTTCCCCACATCGTCTATTCAGAATACCAGAGTTTCAAGAATAACTATATGCCGGGGAGGCAAGGCCCCTTGTGGGGGGTCTGGAGGGTTTTGATTAAGTTATAATGTGATTTGTCATCTTATCCTCAACTGTTTTTTTGTACAACGCATGCACGGAGCTATTTGTATATATACGCCGCGTTTTGTTTTTCTTGTTGTTGTTTTGTGTCTTCACTTTCGCAGAAATTCGCGGGGCGTATCTATGGTAGTGGCTGTTCGCCTCCCCCCCCCCCCCCCCCCCCCCCACAACCCTCTATCTTCTTCCTCCTCACCCATCCCCAAACAACAACAAAGAAAAAATTCCTTCAAAACAATATCCTTATCGGCCTCGGGGTATCTATGGTTATGGAAGCTCGCCCCCACCCCCTTAATACTCTATCTTCTACCTCCTCGCACCCCCTCCCCCCAACAACAACAACAAAACAATAGCCAAAACAATACCCTCATCGGCCTCGGTGTATCTATAGTCACGGCAGCGCGTCTCCAGGCGTTGCCTTGACTACGGCCTCTCATCCAAATGGTCTTTGGGTTCTGGAAGGAGGGGAGGGTCAGAAAGACAGACAGCGACCCCGGAGTAGCGCCAGCTTTGTCCAGCAGGTGGTACCAGAATACCAGGCAACTCTGGGGCAGCGGGGCGTCCACGATGGGGGAAGCTAGAATGGCCACGTCCCCCGTCTTGCGGGGGGCAGCTGAGTCTATGTATCTGTAGTGACCTGTGGTGATGATAAACATGACCTTTAACAATAACATTCTTAATATTACAGGTAAGATGACAAACAGACTATCCATGTCCCCCGTTTTGTGTTGAAATCTTTCGGGTCTAGATATAACTGGAATGTCACGATTAAAGCGGTGCATAATATTAAATAAGAAATAAAAAAGTTTGATAAAAAGTTAATTAACCGTTTTTGACACAATATTTGTTACCTTAATGTGAAAAAAAACCGTGAGCACCTTTGAGATCTGTATTCTCGCTTTCATTACTGACGAATACGTTTTTCATCTAGCCTCACAAATGGGTTTTTTATCAGCCTTTTTTCTAATCACACCAAAACGAGGGTTTTCTGACCGGAGGATTCGTCGATCTTCTTTATTGGACAAAAAAAGATATATCGTTTCAAGTTTTGGCCCACGCTTCAAATGTTCCATATTTAAAGGCACACAACTTTCCAACATCAAGCGTTGCAAGAAACCGGCACGGTTGGCCTAGTGGTAAGGCGTCCACCCCGTGATCGGGAGGTCGTGGGTTGGAACCCCGGCCTAGTCATACCTAAGACTTTAAAATTGGCAATCTAGTGGCTGCTCCGCCTGGCGTCTGGCATTATGGGGTTAGTGCTAGGACTGGTTGGTCCGGTGTCAGAATAATGTGACTGGGTGCTTACCGCGGAGTTTATGGATCCGTGGCAGTTTGCCTATAGAAAGGGTAGAAGTGTTGAGGATGCCGTTTTACATGTGTTGCACAGTATCTATTCTCATCTGGATAAACCTGG
Organism: Littorina saxatilis; assembly: GCF_037325665.1. NCBI lineage: Eukaryota > Metazoa > Mollusca > Gastropoda > Littorinimorpha > Littorinidae > Littorina > Littorina saxatilis. The sequence continues at coordinate 29,543,479 of NC_090258.1, forward strand.
AGCATGTGTTAGACTGATGTTTTTTGACTTTTCTAGCGCGTTCAATACGATACAGCCTCACCTTCTTGCTGAAAAGCTACTGAAGATGAAAATTAGCGTTCCAACTGTATTGTGGGTCACAGACTATCTGACCAACCGACCCCAGTTTGTTAGGGCTGGTACAGTACCATCTAATGGCCCGAACACAAACACCGGTGCTCCGCAGACCGCGCTATCTAGTGTACTGAATACCAACACAGGAGCTCCGCAGGGAACAGTATTGTCACCTTTTCTGTTCTCCCTGTATACTGCTGACTGCAGGAGTTCTCACGGGTCGTGCTTCATCGACAAATTTGCTGACGATACTGGACTTACAGGACAGATTACTGACGACAATGACACACACTACAGACAAGAAGTTAGCAGCTTTGTGGACTGGTGCGACGAGAATTACCTGGACTTGAACACAGGAAAAACTAAAGAAATGATTTTTGACACTAGAAGAAAAAAGGTAGCATACAAGCCTATCGTGATAGCTGGTGTTGAAGTCGAACAGGTTGAAAGCTATCGCTACCTAGGTGTAGTGATCGACAACAAGCTGTCTTGGCATGCCAACACTGACCAAATCTTGAAGAAAGCGCACACGCGCATGTACTGTCTAAGGAAGCTTAGATCGTTCTCTGTTCGTAATGACATCCTGCAAATGTTCTATCTGTCCACTGTTGGTAGCGTGTTGACATATGCATGTGTGTGCTGGGGGGGTAACCTTAGTAAACAGGATAGTGACAGGCTAGAAAAACTAGTCAAGAAGGCTGGATCTGTTGTAGGCAGGAAACAAGAGACCATTGAATCAGTTTGCCAGAGACGACTGACTGACCGACTGACCTCAATTTTGGCTGACGAGACACACCCACTGAAACCTGAATTTGACTCTCGACGCATTGACAGGAGTGGTAGACTGAGGGCTATGGTTGCTAGAACGTCACGTTTCCGCAATTCTTTTGTTCCCAGAGCTATCCATGCTTTCAACCAATCACATGTTAGAGGCCTCTATCATGTTTCTCTGTCATAATTATTACTGTACTCTGTTGCTGGGTTATCTGTAATGTATGTATTTTTAGTAACTGTATTACCGTAGCCCAAATGTGCGGTGTTCTAGTCGACATGTGGTGCTTTGTATACCTTGTGTGTGCGTGGATGTGGAGGTGGACTCTTGGACGTCTTTTTGTTATTGGAATTATGGTTTTTGTTAAATTGTATTGCTGTTGCTGTTGTTGTGTGAGTGAGTTGTGAGTTGGCAGACTTGACTTGACGGATGACTGTTTGCGTTAGTGAGACTGTGTTTAGTATGCATTCTTATTCTTTTGATTGGAAATGAGTATTGTTACAACATAATTTCCATATGGATTAATACATTTGAGTTGAGTTGAGTTGAGTTGAGTTGAGACATTTTTTATTTTTTTATTTTTTTTTAAACCTCAGTTGCATGCAGGTTTGCTACTACATTTATTTTTTTGCCTTTTTGTGTGTGTGTGTGTGTGTGTGTGTGTGTGTGTGTGTGTGTGTGTGTGTGTGTGTGTGTGTGTTTGTGTGTGTGTGCGTGTGTGCGTGTGTGTGTGTGTGCGTGTGTGTGTGTGTGTGTGGCTTGGAGCAAACCTTCTTCATAGGTCTTTTCTTTTCTCAGTCAAATGTGTACATTTTTAAATCAACAAACTTTGTCAGTAAACTAATATGTTAAAATAATTAAATAAATAAAAATAATCATAACATAAATTTATTCCTGACGTTCAGCTCAGTTTCCAATAATACACCCACATCTAACTTTTTCCCATATCTAAATTTTCCAATGGTCATTTTGGTAATTAAAATACAATAATTCACAAAATAAATATAATCCTTTTTCAAACTTTCCCTAAAATAACCCAAAAATACATTTTCTTCATTCAAAATAATGACTGGGTGAGACATGAAACCTGTGCTGCGACTTCTGTCTTGCGTGTGGCGCACGTTATATGTCAAAGCAGTCGGCTGGGCGTTAAGCAAACAAACAAACAAACAAACAAACAAACAAACAAAGCGTTGCAAGAAGGAGGGGATCACTGGCTTATGCGTACAGTGAACCCCCCCTTTTAAGACCTCGAAAAATCTGATAAATTCAGGTCTTAAAAACGCAGGAATCTTAAAATGGGGGTACAGTACATTTATAGAGGTTATGAACAGACAATCTGAAAGAGTATGTGTTTCAGGGCGGCGATGTAGCTCAGTCAGAGCGGGGATGTAGCTCAGTCAGGGCGGGGATGTAGCTCAGTCGGTAGCGCGCTGGATTTGTATCCAGTTGGCCGCTGTCAGCTGTCAGCGTGAGTTCGTCCCCACGTTCGGCGAGAGATTTATTTCTCAGAGTCAACTTTGTGTGCAGACTCTCCTCGGTGTCTGAACACCCCCGTGTGTACACGCAAGCACAAGACCAAGTGCGCACGAAAAAGATCCTGTAATCCATGTCAGAGTTTGGTGGGTTATAGAAACACGAATATACCCAGCATGCTTCCTCCGAAAGCGGCGTATGGCTGCCTAAATGGCGGGGTGAAAACGGTCATACACGTAAAAGCCGTGGGAGTTTCATCCCATGAACGAACAAACACACAAATGTTTCTCTGTACTTACCAGTCGGGTTTGATCGACCTCGCAAAGGTCCACCGTTGAAGACCGGACTATTGGTGATTGAGTTTGACAACCAATCAAAGTTGTCCCGGACGGACTGCACAAAACCACAGCCGTCCTTTTCGAACGAACACTTCAAACTCTTGACCCACGACGCTATATAAAAGAGAAACATAATAACAATAATAACAATAACAAAAATAATAACATAAAACCGCTATTGCCTCTTCTAAAAGGAATTATTTCTTAGATTAATCCACCTGCCTGTTAACGATTAAGACACACATCTTAATAAGAATGATTTGGATTATACGTTCATTTTCATGGTGCAAAAACATAGACATTATTCTGTTGGCACCACATCGCATTTCTTACGGAACGAACACATACAGATTGATAGATATTGATTATATGGAGACATATAGAGGTATTTCCTTTGCATTACTCTATCAGGGACATAGGCATAAACAATGATATAGACATAGACACTGGCATAGATATTAACAAACATAAAGACAAATATTGCTTTTTCATATGTTACGTGGATTTCCATTGGTCAATTGTGCAAAAACTGAGCTCAGTGCAAAAGTGATATCGACGACATTTCCGTCGATATCAGTTTTGATATCGACGACCTCATTATTGCTTCCCCACTTCAAAAACAAAAACACCTACATTTAAAAACAAACATATATATATGAAAATGTAATTATCCCAGAATTTAGTTGAGCAAGTGACTAAAGACTTTTTGAAAGAAAAGACATTTTGAAATACTGAAAAGTACAAGAAAAGAGTAAACAAAAAGAGATAATGATCAGAGGGAGGGATATGAAACAGCCAAAACTGAGACAAATACTTTTGTAATTTCTTTACAGTAAATACAAAATGTCCAGAGAATTAGCAATATATCTAACATTGACTGACTGTTTCGATTTTGATATCACTGTCTCAACAGACCATAGCAGAAGATATCATCACACAGTCCGTCAATATTGGGTAATACACAAAGAAACAACAACAACAACAACAACAACAACAAGAACAACAACAACAACAACACCACCACCACTACCACCACCACCAACAACAACAACAATAGCAACAACAAACTCATCATCACCAACAACGTACCTGGACATTCCAGGTTGGTAATATCTATGTCGTCGATAGCAATGTCTCCCTTGTCTCCAGATTTGGTAGTTGCTTCGATCATAATCTGAAAATAAGCAAACACAGTTCAAGTCTCAATCTTTCCTGTGAAAACAATTGGAAGCACTAACTCAGACCTGTTCGTGTGTACACATTTACCCTCAACGTGGACACACCAAAAGCCAACAGGCTGTGTGCTTTCTGAGCAGATTGAGATTTAAAAAAAAGAAAAGAAAATAAAGACGCATATTGACGCTCTTGTAAGAAAGTGGAATAATAAAAAAATTCCCGAGACAGAAAACAGTTAAGCTGTTGATTTTTCGTATGTATCAAAGGGGAGGGATTATCCTATCCCCCCCCCCCCCCCAACAAAAAAAGCCTGTGTGGATCTGAGATGGTGAGCCAAATCGTTTTCACAAGAAAGATTTTCAACAGTCAATAGAGCTTTTAGGAATTTTGAGATGGCGCGAAAGCAGTTTCTGACTTGGTGCAATTCTCTGTTGCAATTCAAGTTATTGACTTAAAAAGGATTGTTTTTAATATTTCAATTACATTTGTACTTGAAAAGCCATATGTACACCACAACCTAGCTACGTTTTAATCGAAGGAAAAACACCACAAACAAAATTCTACCTGCACCACCTTCAATACATTTATCCCTCAATCTTGACCATGGCTCAATGTCACTGACCTTGTAGAAATTCCTCTCTTCAAGGTCAACATGCACCAGTCTCCAGTTGTCAGCATGATCGTTTGACACTAATTTCACCGAGCCACGTCAGCGCCAAAATATTACCAGCACCAGAAAATTCCCCCCAACCTTGACCTTGGCTCAGTGTCACTGACCTTGTACGGCTTCGTCGTGTCATGGTCAACCTGTGCCAGTCCCCAGTTGTCAGCATGAGCTCTGAATGATAATTTCTCCGACCAATTTTCTCGTGACCCGTAATACATTTCGCTCAACCTTGACCTTGACTCAATGTCACAGACCTTTTACGGCTTCGTCGTGTCAAGGTCAACCTGCGCCAGTCCCCAGTTGTCAGCATGAGCTCTAAATGATAATTTCACCGACCAAGTTTCTCGTGACCTGTAATACATTTCGCTCAACCTTGACTCAATGTCACTGACCTTGTACGGCTTCGTCGTGTCAAGGTCAACCTGCGCCAGTGTCCAGCTATCCGCCTGCTCTCCAGTCAGTGACCAGACTTTGACGGCCTGGTCCCACGCCACGGGCGCGGAGAGGATGGAGACGGACAATGTTCCGATGTCCGGTCCGACCATGTGGTAGGTGAAGGTCAAGCAACTCTTGGGGAAGGAGGGGGCGAGGGTGGGGGTGTACACCATGGCTTTTTCGCCAGCGGTATGATGGGAGCTTGACTCGAGGTAGAGGTAGTGTCCTGTCGAAGAAACCAGAGAGTTTTGTTGTTGTTGATTGATTTTTCTTATCTCGAGATGGGGTTTTTCGAGACCAATTAAGTATCAATGTTATTGTTTTTTTCTGTTCTCCGCCTACTTTTTTAAAACTATTCACAACAACATCAACACCAACAACTCAACAACAACAACAACAACATCAACACCAATAACTCAGCAACATCAACAACAACAACAACAACAACAACAACAACTCAACAACAACACCACCACCACCATCAACATTAACAACATCAGCAACAACAAACACAACGATGACGACAACAATAACAACAGCACAATAACAATAACAATAACAACAACAACAACACCAACATCATCAGCAAAAACAAACACAACGATGACGACAACAATAACAACCACACAACAACAACAACACCAAGAACAACACCAAGAACAACATCAGCAACAACAAACACAACGATGATGACAACAATAACAACCACAAAACAACAACAATAACAACAACAACAACTATATCAGCAACACCAACACCAACACCAACACCACCACCACCAACAACAACAACAACAACACACCGTTTCCAGAGGTGTGGTCACCCTGAGGTCCTGTTCCCGCCGGAAGTGACGGTCCCCAGTTCCAAAGCCAATCAAAATTGTCAAGCAAGGTCATCTGACCAAGTCCGCATAGGTCTGGCGCGTCCAGATTGCAACTGAAAGTGTTCCCAACAGCTGCAAAGAAGAAATAACAAGTCGCGTAAGGCGAAAATACAACATTTAGTCAAACTCAGTCGAACTCACAGAATGAAACTGAACGCATTGCATTTTTTCCGCAAGACCGTACACTCGTAGCATCGTCTGTCCACCGCTCGTCGCATAGGCGGTGACATTAACAATCCAGAAAAGCGCGGTAGCGGTTGCGCTGAGGAGAAGAGCACGCTTTTCTATATCTCTATTCTTTTTAACTCTCTGAACGTGTTTTTAATCCAAACATATCATATCTATATGTTTTTGGAATCAGGAACGGACAAGGAATAAGATGAAATTGTTTCTAAATCGATTTCGGAAATTTATTTTTTATTCATAATTTTTATATTTTTTAATTTTCAGAGCTTGTTTTTAATCCGAATATAACATATTTATATGTTTTTGGAATAGGAAAATGATGAAGAATAAGATAAATGTAATTTTGGATCGTTTTATAAAACAATAACTTTAATTACAATTTTCAGATTTTTAATGACCAAAGTCATTAATTAATTTTAAAGTCTCCAAGCTGAAATGCATTACCAAAGTCCGGTCTTCCTCGAAGATTGCTTGGCCAAAATTTCAATCAATTTTATAAAAAAAAAATGGTGTGACAGTGCTGCCTCAACTTTTACAAAATGCCGGATATGACGTCATCAAAGACATTTATCAAAAAAATGAAAAACATATCTCGAGCTATCATACTTAGGATCTCTCATGTCAAGTTTCATGAAGATCGGTCCAGTAGTTTTTTCTGAATCGCTCTACACACACACTCACACACACACACACACACACACACACACACACATACTCACACACACACACACACACACACTCACACACACACACACACACACACACACACACACACACACACACACACACACACACACACACACACACACATACACCACGACCCTCGTCTCGATTCCCCCCTCTACGTTAAAACATTTAGTCAAAACTTGACTAAATGTAAAAACAGACTGCGTAAAGTGATATCAAGACATTTAGTTTATCTGTCGGCCTAAAAAAAAAAAAAAAAAAGAAATTGAAGATTCTGGATTATTTCATCGAGACAAGGAACTCCTCGGCCAGCCGAAACTTCATCGACCAATATATTGACATTTGGTTTAGGTAGAAGAAACTAATTGTTAACTTACCAGACGTTTGTCGGGTATTACTCTGCCAGGATCCTAAAGAGTAGTTTATTTTCACGTCAGTTCGGTGGACATAGCCCTTTGATCAATTAAACTTTCTCCAAAATGACTTTTTAAGTACGAATCGTTTTCTTCTTACCTAGGTTTTGTGGGCATGGCCATTTTGGTTAATGAAAGCTTCTCCAAAAGAGGTTTCTACGGGCTAATCTTTCACTTTCTCTTTACCCAGGTTTTGTGGACACGGCCCCTTGGTCAGTGAAATGTCGTCCAGAGCAGTTGTGAACTCGTTGTTGGTGACGCTCACCGCAAAGGTCACCTGCAACAAGCATTATTATGTTAAAGATTCTAATCAAGTGAGGCAGAGCGCTATTTCTAGATCTGAAAAACAAAGGGAAGTAAGCGCTATAAATGCATCCAGCATGCAACAAGAGTAAGTGAGAGTAAAGCGGAACCAATTTCGCCTGGCACCTGAGAAAAAAAACATCCCCTCCCTCCCTCGAGAAAAGGTTAACACTAGACAGATTTCGATTTAAATTAACACAAAAGAAAACCGCCCCCGCCCACCCCCCCTCCCCCCCCCCAAAAAAAAAATCAACAATAAAAAACACACACGCACAGACACACAGCTCAGACACACACACACACACACACATACAAGCAAACATACGCACGCACACACGCGAGCACATACACATGTATACATACAAACGGACACGCGCACACACACACGCACACGCACACACACACACACACACACACACACACACACACACACACACACACACAGAGCAGACAAACAACCAAAACCAACACACCCTGATAGGATCCATCGTAAGGAGAGTGATGGCCACACACACACAGAGCAGACAAACAACCAAAACCAACACACCCTGATAGGATCCATCGTAAGGAGAGTGATGGCCACACACACACACACAGAGCAGACAAACAACCAAAACCAACACACCCTGATAGGATCCATCGTAAGGAGAGTGATGGCCACACACACACACACAGAGCAGACAAACAACCAAAACCAACACACCCTGATAGGATCCATCGTAAGGAGAGTGATGGCCACACACACACACACAGAGCAGACAAACAACCAAAACCAACACACCCTGATAGGATCCATCGTAAGGAGAGTGATGGCCACACACACACACACAGAGCAGACAAACAACCAAAACCAACACACCCTGACAGGATCCATCGTAAGGAGAGTGATGGCCACACACACACAGAGCAGACAAACAACCAAAACCAACACACCCTGACAGGATCCATCGTAAGGAGAGTGATGGCCACACACACACACACAGAGCAGACAAACAACCAAAACCAACACACCCTGACAGGATCCATCGTAAGGAGAGTGATGGCCACACACACACAGAGCAGACAAACAACCAAAACCAACACACCCTGACAGGATCCATCGTAAGGAGAGTGATGGCCACACACACACAGAGCAGACAAACAACCAAAACCAACACACCCTGACAGGATCCATCGTAAGGAGAGTGATGGCCACACACACACAGAGCAGACAAACAACCAAAACCAACACACCCTGACAGGATCCATCGTAAGGAGAGTGATGGCCACACACACACAGAGCAGACAAACAACCAAAACCAACACACCCTGACAGGATCCATCGTAAGGAGAGTGATGGCCACACACACACACACAGAGCAGACAAACAACCAAAACCAACACACCCTGATAGGATCCATCGTAAGGAGAGTGATGGCCGCTCTTGCCCATGGGTCAGTGGGAACGGAAGCGACCTTGTAACCTTTCGCAAGCGACCAAACTGTTGACTGACCCGTCAGATCCGGGGCTGAAGTCTTCACTTGAAGTGTGCCTTGAGCTGACTCTCCCTGGGGGTTCAAGGTTGAAGGTTCAAGGTTGAAAGTTCAAGGTTCAAAGTTCAAGGTTCAAGGTTCAAGGCTTATAATTATTACAGTACAGAATACAACATACAGAATATTGTATTGCCCAAGTTTTAGAATTCGTATTGACAGTTGCGGTTTTAAATCCGTTCACTCCAGGTTCAACGTTGACAGTTCAAGGTTGACAGTTCAAGGTTGACAGTTCAAGGTTGACAGTTCAAGGTTGACAGTTCAAGGTTGACAGTTCAAGGTTGACAGTTCAAGATTGAAAGTTCAAGGTTGAAAGTTCAAGGTTCAAGGCTTATTACAGTACAGAATACATAACACAGAATATTATATTGCCCAAGTTTTAGAATTCGTTTTGACAGTTGCAGTTTTAAATCCGTTCACTCCAGCCAAGCACACATACCCCACATAAGTATGCAGCTATAAAACAATTCAAAGACATAAACATATACACTAAAATTAACAATATGATCACAATATAACATCTCATAGCGTAAGTCACAAGCATACACACACACACACACACACACACACACACACACACACACACACACACACATACACATACACACACAAACACACACACACACACAACCTACACAAACAAACAAACAAACAAACAAACTCACCCCCCCCACACACACACACCGATAACTCAGTATACACACCAAAACAAAACGATAGAAACAAATGCACATCAACTATTTCAATCAATCAATCAATGAGTCTTATATCGCGCATATTCCGTGGGTACAGTTCTAGGCGCTCTGCAGTGATGCCGTGTGAGATGAAATTTTATACGGCCAGTAGATTGCAGCCATTTCGGCGCATATTTACCTTTCACGGCCTATTATTCCAAGTCACACGGGTATAGGTAGACAATTATTAACTGTGCCTAAGCAATTTTGCCAGGAAAGACCCTTTTGTCAATCGTGGGATCTTTAACGTGCACACCCAATGTAGTGTACACGGGGGGAGGTTCGGACACCGAAGAGAGTCTGCACACAAAGTTGACTCTGTGAAATAAATTTCCGCCGAACCTGGGATCGAACTCACGCTGACAGCGGCCAACTGAATACAAATCCAGCGCGCTACCAACTGAGCTATATCCCCGCCCGTTCCATTAGAACAAGAACCAAACAATATCACCACACCCTTAACTTATCTTTAAAATAAACCGACTCAATTTGAACAGTTCTTTTCTGATTTTCATCAAAGATTTATAACATTTGGTCTTTTAACAGAATATGCTGCAGAGCTGCCAACTGCTATGCTTTCGTAGGATGATACGTTTACAAAGCTAAAGATTGCTTCGCTTAAAGCCATATGTACTCGATGACTATACACGCTAATTGCTTTACCAACAGCTGGAGACATGCTAAATTAAGTTCCCTGCAAAATATTGTGGTCTAGGACCCCTTCAATGTTGAGATATGTTAATTTTCATTTTGATCTGGATCGTCCTATTTATAGATTTGCCAACAGAGGTAGCGTTGACGCAAGGGAAATAACTCCGCGTCTTTGTTTACATCCAAAGTTTTTGAGACTCTAAAACAAGCTGTAATGCATGTATATGGTCCGTGCATGGCGACATATCGTCATTACATGGTCTTATGGTGCGTTTGACATCGATTATGGGCAAACTACACTTTGTAAACACGGGAGCGCGTACATATGCCTTTAAACAAATAATCAAAATCATGCATACGATTGTGTGAGTCCTGCAGTACTCATTTCTGCTTCCCACTCCTTACAGCGGTCACAAAACATCGTCTACACTGAAAAGTTACACTGCAGATACTCTCTAATGGGCATTTTCCTGAATTCTCATGAAACTTTATTAAAAATGTCTATTCTTGTGCGTGCAGGAAGGCATAAATGTGAATATGGGAATACATTTTTACAAAATGCTACACTTTAACATCATTTGCTACGCTAAACATTCCAAAACACGCTAAATTCACTACATCGGAGGCTTTTATAAGGGTTGGAAGTAGAGGTTACATGCCGAGTCTCAGTGATTATCAACAATAATGGTCGAAGTTAGCGGATCATGAAAAATGCGAGCTTCAGCGAGCTTTTTCATGACCGCGAACTCAGACCATTATTTTTGATAATCACTGAGACGAGGTATGTAACCTCTTTATTCCTCCTTTCTTCAGTTATTCAAAGAAAAGAGGAGTTTGATCGAATCATATTCACCCAACCAGTGTACCTGCGCAGGCGATCGATTAATGCGCGGTTGTATAGTTCCGTGCAAATCATTCAATTCTGTTAACACTTCTTGTCAGTTTCCATGTTTTGCACTAAAATCAAGTACACAGTTATGTTGTCATTCTGCGGTGGTGGTAAAGGCAGATAGTGTGTGTTCTGTTCATGTTTTGGTATCGCTCAGGAAATGTTCTTTCCTCGAATGTGACTAGCAGACGAAGTTTTACACCCGTGTTCCAACGTTAAAAACTGTATGAAGTTCAGTTTTCTGGGGCAAAATAGTGTATGAAACCGCTGCATATTCTTTAAGTTGATTAAATGTTTGCAACTGATTGCGTGTGATCTGTTTATAAAATGAAATATTGTTGAAAACTGACCGTCGGATTGCAATCTTGTCGATGCAGCCGAAATCTGGAAGGGGAACTACTCGTGTCGCTAGACAAAATAATATTATGAGAGTTACTTTTCCTTGGAATCTTGCTAGCGATAAACGATTGTGCACGGCAGATCTGAATTCAGAAAACAACCAAACTCATGGATTTTATATTGAGATTCATGTGTTCAAGCCTGTAGTTGCTGGTTTAAATGCCGTATGGTTGTATTGTTTGCTCCAGAAATGTATATTTTGTACATTAGAGTGTTCTGAACTTTTGAGTCGCAAAAAGTAGATCCACAATGTGTACAGTCTCTACCCATGAGCTATCGAGGATTCAGGCCCGTTGTTGGGTAAGTGATTTTGGTTGTTGGGTAAGTTACCGAAAAATAACTAGCCCTACAAGTTTACAGAGAGAAAGAAGCAGAGGGGGGAATAATGGCTGATACCGAGACATACCTGTAGGAAGTACCAGAACACGAGACAACTTGCAGGAGCGTCCGTTTCGATGATTGGAGAATGCAGTTCTCCATTAAAACCATTGACCAGAGTGTTGCCCAGTTTTGTAAAGACGAATTTACCTGCATGGAAGAAATGGAGAAAAAAGATGAACGGAAAGAGCGCGAGAGAGTGGGGAGAGGAAGAGAGAGAAGGAGAGGTAGGGGGGGACGCAAAGAGAGAGAGAGAGAGACAGAGAGACAGAGAAAGAGACAGAGAGAGAGAGAGAGAGAGAGAGAGAGAGAGAGAGAGAGAGAGGAGGATAGAGAGGGGGAGAAAACGAGGGAGAGAGAGAGAAGGGAGGAGAGAGAGGGAAAGAGAGAGAGAGAGAGTGAAAGAGAGAGAGAGTGAAAGAGAGAGAGAGTGAAAGAGAGAGAGTGTGAAAGAGGGGGCAAGAGGGGGAGATAGAGGGAGATGGAGAAAAAGAGAAATAGAGAGAGAGAGAAAAAGAGAGAGTGAGAGAGAAAAAGAGGGAGTGAGAGAGGGGGATAAAGAGAGAGAGAGAGAGAGAGAGAGAGAGAGAGGGGGGGGGTAGACAGAGACAGAGACAGAGAGACAGAGAAAGAGACAGAGAAAGAAAGACAGGAGATCGGCTTGGAAGGGATGAGATGACAGGGAAGATGACTGTTCAGAGCACTGTCCAGTTTCGTGTATAGGAACTGGACAAGAAGACGACAATCGATACTCAATATACAAACTGACCTGTTCCATCTCCACTGGTGTGGTCAGTCTGCGGCCCCTTGAGGGGAGCACTGACTGTCGTCTGCTGATCGAAGTCAAAGTCGTCAGCGGTGGACTGGACGAACCCACACAAACCCGGGTCATCGAAGGGACAGTTGAACGTCTCTAGAGCTGAAAACAAGCAGAAAGACATCAACACACAAAATCCGTTTATTTGTATATCACATGCATTCACTCATTTACTTTAATTGAAACTTGCTTTTTCAAGAAATCACAGTAGATTTTGGTCTAGACACATTTTCGGAAGACAGTTTTATCGCGCCATGCTAAACGCGATGAAAGATTTGCTTTCTGGAGAAAAGAGGGTGGTTTTCGAAGTCCTATGAAATCGACACAAAACATGCAAAGGCAAAAACGTGTGATGTACGTGCAACAACAGAGTCCTGGCCATGAACGGTGTTCACCAGTCTGTGTATAAATAGAGAATACTACATGGCTTGCTGTGTCGTACCAGATTTACACGAGTTGTTTTTTTAAAATATTGAACTGGGTAGTCTGGGTGGCCGAGTGGTAACGCACTTGCGCTCGGAAGCGAGAGGTTGCGAATTCGACCCTGGGTCAGGGCGTTAGCAATTTTCTCCCCCCTTTCCTAACCTAGGTGGTGGGTTCAAGTGCTAGTCTTTCGGATGAGACGAAAAACCGAGGTCCCTTCGTGTACACTACATTGGGGTGTGCACGTTAAAGATCCCACGATTGACGAAAGGGTCTTTCCTGGCAAAATTTGTATAGGCATAGATAAAAATGTCCACCAAAATACCCGTGTGACTTGGAATAATAGGCCGTGAAAAGTAGGATATGCGCCGAAATGGCTGCGATCTGCTGGCCGATGTGAATGCGTGATGTTTTGTGTAAAACAAATTCCATCTCACACGGCATAAATAAATCCCTGCGCCTTGAATATGTGCGCGATATAATTTGCATAATTTTTTTTTTTTTTAAATAAATAACTTCCTGCGCTTATAACTGTACCCACGGAATACGCGCGGTATAAGCCTCATATTGATTGATTGCTTGATTGATTGAAAATAACGCCCTGCAGCCACATACCTCCACGACGAGAACTGATTCATTCTCTTGACCGGTGTGACGCCGTCATCTTGGCCCTGCCGTCATATTACCCCCTCGATTTATACTCAAGACTGAAATGGTTTTTTTCCTGGTAAAATTAATGAAGTGAAATGATTTAAGGACGAAAAGCATGTCAGTTTCTTGCACGTGAAGAAAATTGGTGGTGAAATGTAATAGATTTCACCCCCAAAATCGATTTCTTCGAAAACGTGTACCGAGGGGTTACGTCCCTTGAATGAGAAGGAAAACATTTTAGGATGAATCAAATTTCTAAGTTAAATAAAAAAAATTGGTTGGACAAATTTGGCCCCATGAATGTAAGGTACCCAAGGTCGCTCATCAGTACTATCGAAGGGTGTTTTTCTGTTTAGTGTAGAGTTTATACTAGATCAACGAGGCCGAGAATCGTAATATGACGGCGGGGCCAAGATGACGGCGTCACACCGGTTCTTAACAATTTGTTGAAGAGTATTATACATATTCTTACTTCCACACTCTCTGTTGACAACGACAATGTCGTCGATGGCAGTTTCCATGTTCCCGCCCTGGGTGAAGGCGCTGAAGGATAGCTGAAAGTTCAGAAATGATATCAATTCATTACATTTACTCTGTTGTATCCCAATGATGGGGTATTCGGGTCGCTTCCTCTCAGTGGAAAGCTAGCAGCAACAAGAGTCGCGCTACCGAGGTGTGTGCGTGTTTAACGTTTAGGTGTAACCAACCACCTCCACTTATGGCAGAATGACCGAGGTATTTTACGAGCCACTGTGGAGACACGGGGGTGGGACATGGATACCGTCTCTGAGTCTGCACCCGTGTCCCCCCCCCCTTGTTACCCAGCAATGTACCTTTTTTAAAGGAGGGACCAACAAAACTCGTTTCTCCTTCTTCTTTTCATTCATGTGCTATAACTCCCACATACACTCGTGTTTTTTTGCACCAGTTACGTGTTTGATCGTTTTTTCCCCGACATTTCGCCAGCCATACGCCGCTTTCGGGGGAAGCATGCTCGGTATTTTTAATGTTTCTATAACCCACCGAACTCTGACATGGATTACAAGATCGTTTTTGTGCGCATTTGGTCTTGTGCTTGCGTGTACACGCGAATACGGCACAAGCAGGTGTGCACATACGTTGACCCGGTAGATCGGAAAAATCTCCACCCTTAACCCACCAGGTGAGGGCGGGATTCGAACCCATGCCCTTCCGGTTGGAACTAAAAAAGATCAAACAGGTATTACCACTGAACATGCCATAAAACAGAAAACACGGCTTACCCTGACCGGCTCCGCGGAGAGAATATCAATCTCTGCTTGCAACCAGTCGGCAGTGGCGGAGGCCTGTTTGGTTCCCTGTGCTGTGCCCCCCTCGGAGTTAAAGGGTTGTTCTGAGTCCGTGTGAATCTTGACTGTCAGCTCGCTATTCATACCACCTGGTTTCAAAAATGTACAACATCTAGTTTGAGAAACACTTTTCATTGTGTTTATATGGTATTGTTTAACTTGATGCTCCTACTGAAAATAAAAGTGTATTGTTATACGGTAAATTATGTCATCGTTAAGTCATTAAGTCAAATATTGACTGAATGCTAAAACATAACCCCCAAAAAATAACCCCCCTAACAACAACAAACAAATACAAACAAACAAACAAACAAACACATACCAAACCAAACAATTCACTGTTGATATTGTTGTTACTACTTTTCCTTTTATCTTCATTGTACAGGGCTTTCGGTAATGTCTCCCGAGATTTTTCCGCTTTGTACAATATGTGTTAGCACTATTATCATTGAAATACCTGATATCTTGTATCGAAAGCGCACACAGCTTCGAGGAAACGGTGGCTTGTAGCGTTGTGAGTACATCGTTGCTCTGTAGGGTCCCGACGTGCCAGCACTTCTTGCGAGCATGAAGTAACCTGTAGTTAAATACAAAAAGTCAATTTAACTGTCTGTCTGTCGGTCTGTCTGTGTCTCTATCTGTGTCTCTGTCTGTCTTTCTGTTTGTCTCTGTCTCTCTCTCTATCTCCGTCTCTCTCTTATTCTGGTGCACTACTGTGGAACTCCATTCCTGATATAATTAAAATACAAGTCAGTGAAACATCATTCAAAGAATTCTACATGATGTTTCTCTTAAGTAAATAAATCTTTGATAATATTTCATCATTGATTGATATTCATAATGCATATTGAAATGTCTTTTTAATTGTTTGACATGTTACTTATGTAAATTGTATTGTTGTTAACTTAACTTCTATTTCTAATTGTTATTAATCGAGTTACCCTCAATGGGCGAGGGCCGGATGAAAAAAAGCATGTATACATTGCTTAATCTGTTACCCTCGAAAAATAAAATTAAATCAATCAATCAAATCTCTCTCTCTCTGTCTCTCTGTCTCTCTCTCTCTCTCTGTGTCTGTCTGTCTGTCTGTCTTTCTCTCTCTCTCTCTCTCTCTCTCACTCTGTCTCTCTCTCACTCTCTCTCTCTCTCTCACTCTGTCTCTCTCTCACCCTCTCTCTCTCTCTCTCTCTCTCTCTCCCCCCCTCTCTCTCTCTCTCTCTCTCTCTCTCTCTCTCTCTCTCTCTCTCTCTCTCTCTCTCTCTCTCTCTCTCTCTCTCTCTCTCTCTTCCTATCTTTTTCCCTCTCTAACTCTTCTTCTTGTAATGTCTAGTTTACGATAAATATCATACCTTATCACAGCCACAACATACATTTCCGAAGTTGAGATGATAAATTATTAGTATTGTATCGTATCGTGTTTTATCCTACATACGTGAGAGAGACACTCGTGAGATAATAATCGTTCAAATCACACGTGTGTATATCATGTAAATGAGGTCATGTCAAGCAAGTCTGGCAGAGACCTGTTTTTCCACTGCGTATGATGCCAAAGTCACCGAGACAAACGTCATTATAGAAAAAAAATTGCGCTCACTAATTACCCTCGGTGGATTTTTAGAACTAACACGTCACGCCACACTTTCAGAGTGACGTTTCTTTGCTTAGACGTAATAGATTGCACGAGGCTTCAGAAGAGATCGAGGTTCCAAAACACGCGTCTTCAATTTAGCTGCCTCGACTGCAGGACATTTTCAGTAAAATACACATAAGTACAGTATGTAGGATAAACAGAATACTACATGGCTTGCTGTTTCGTACCAGATTTACACTCGTTGCTTTTTCAAATAGTGAACAGCTCGCTTTCGCTCGCGGTTCAATATTTAAAAAACCCAACTCGTGTAAATCTGGTACGACACAGCAAGCCATGTAGTATTCTCTATGTATTACATTTTAGTGCAATCTGTGACAGCAATTTATGTTCCTTATATGGTCAAACGCGTCATTCTTAATTTCGCAACTTTGTTTGTTTAGTGGTTCTTTGTTTAGTGGGGCAAGCCTCGACCCCCGTAAGTGCCCCACTAACCAAAGAAGGTTTCTCGGAATTCCCAACGTGAGCTAAAAAAAACCAAACACATTGTGTAATCTCCATACATTGTATCATTGCAGTGCATTGCATTGTATTGCGCTATATTGTAATGCACTGAACTTACATTGTATTGTACATGTAATGTATTGCATTGAATTGTAGTGTATTGCATTGCTATGCATCCGATTGTATTGTATTGTATAGTATTGTATTGTATTGCAATGTATTATATTGCTTTTATTTTGAATTGCATTGACATTGTATTGTACAGTATTGTTTTTAATTCTATTACATTGTATTGCATATGTTCTGTATGTTATTGATTATATTGTATTTTGTATTGTTTTCCATTGCATTGTAATTGCAATGCATTCTATATTGCATTGCATTTTAGTGTATTGAATTGTATATTATTGTATTGTATTGTATTGTATTGTATTGTATTTCATTGTAAGATGTTGTGCTGTGTTGCATTGTATTGCATTGTGTTGTATTGTTTTGCATCATATTGTATTGAGCGGTATAGTATGCATGGTATTGTTTTGTATTATATTGTATCGCATTGCATCATACTGTATTGTACTGTATTGTATCACACTTACCAGAAGGATTTGCGGTCACTTGACCAGTTGCTGTCGTTGTCTTGTCTGTCCAGATCCAGTCTCCCTTGTCCGTTTTGAAGTCTTGTCCGTAATTACAGATGTTCCCCGTTGGATCATTGAAATCACAGTCTATTGTGGTCACCGACACGTCTTTAGGAGTAGAACACAGAAATTATAGATATTACAGTGCAATGTGTTATTCATTGATATTAAATTTTATAGTGCAATGTGATGTTCATTGATATGAAATTTTATAGTGCCATGTGTTATTCATTGATAAGAAATGTTATAGTGCAATGTGTTATTCATTGATATGAAATGTTATAGTGCAACGTGTTATTCATTGATATGTGTGATTGCACTGTCATAAATTATAGATATTACAGTGCAATGTGTTATTCATTGATATGTGTGATTGCACTGTCATAAATTATAGATATTACAGTGCAATGTGTTATTCATTGATATGTGTGATTGCACTGTCATAAATTATAGATATTATAGTGCAATGTGTTATTCATTGATATGTGTGATTGCACTGTACATAATGATATGTTGTCGTTGTATTTTGATTGTACAGCGCTTTGAGCAGGGTTAAACCCTGGATACCCCGCTATATAAACATTATGCATTATTATAGAGGAGCAGAGAGAGAGAGAGAGAGAGAGAGAGAGAGAGAGAGAGAGAGAGAGAGAGAGAGAGAGAGAGAGAGAGAGAGAGAGAGAGAGAGAGAGAGAGAGAGCGAGAGCGAGAGAGGGAGAGAGAGAGAGAAAAAAAGAGGGAAAGAAATAGAGCGAGAGAGAGAGAGAGAGAGAGAGAGAGAGAGAGAGAGAGAGAGAGAGAGAGAGAGAGAGAGAGAGAGAGAGAGAGAGAGAACGATAGATAGAGAGTGAGAGAGTAAGGGTGGGGGGAGCAGAAGGCGAGAGAGAAAGAGAGAGAGAAAAAACAACTGACAGAGACAGTGACAGAGACGGAGAAAATATTACCGTTTATCGCATAGGGACAAAGTCCCCGTGCGACTGTGACGTCATCGATCGCAACGTCACCACTGATGGCATTCACACCGGGGACGTAGAACACAACCTGCAAACGACTCAGTTGTTTATAAAACACTTGAGAGCTACACAGTAATCTTGAAGACATTTTCCTTCTTGTGTTAACCGCTTACTCTAAACTGAAGTGTCCCACTTTTGAACTAAGGTTCTGAAAGCCCTGATGAACACTGTGAGATATAGGATATAGTTGTACTGGCAAAAGTAGCACATTACATGGTTAACACCTGAACAGGGGCCTTGAGGATAATATCTAAGCCTTGAACGCCGACTGGTCACCGACGACGCAAATGAAAAGATGAGATGATGGACAGACAGACAGACAGACAGACAGACAGACAGACAGAGACGGACAGACAGATAGATAAACAGATAGATAGACACACGGATAGACAGGCAGACGGGCAGATATACATACATTTTGACAGACAGAAAGGCACAGAGAGGCAGACGAACAGACAGGCATGCAACAAGACAGGCAGGCAGACAGACAGACAGACAGACAGACAGACAGACAGACGGACGGACGGACGGACGGACGGGCAGACAGACAGACAGACAGACAGACAGACAGACACAAAGGCAGATGGACATCAGACAGACAGACATCAGAAAGACAGATAGATATCATACCAACCGATCGAACGACCGACCGAAAGTCAGACAGACCGACAAACAGACAGACAGATAGACAGATGAGACAGACAGACATAACTATTCCTTACCCGTGCGATTGGATTGTTGGCTAGAGTCAGCTGAAACTGGAACTGTGCTCTGCGCCAAATGTCGATACTGCTCCCGTCCGCAGCCCACGTTTCAAGCTGGGTGGTCAGCATATCGTCGTAGATTATCACCTGTAAATTTCGCGTTGATCCTCCTGCAAATATCAATGTATCGGTGGAACATTGGATTACCCTTCTTTGAGCAATGAGGCGTCAGAGTCCGAGAAAAACTCATATGCAGGCGGTTAGACTACAAAAAATATTTTTGTGTGCGTTCAATCGTTAACAAAAACCAAGAACGCTGAGGCGTGATTAACCATTCAGTCAAGCGATTGACACACACACACACATACATTGGGAGACAAACCTCGCTCTCCGCTCTTGTTAAAACATTCAGCCACTACTTGGCTGAATGTAAAAAAAAAGGGAATTCTAACTAAAATCGATCGATATAAAAATGATCTCGACAGTCATTGTTCACCTCGACCGATGGCGCGGTCTCGGAGGATGACTGACTGTCTTGATCTGTGTAAAATGTCATATTTCGGTCAACAATATAAATAACGTATAATATTTAATAATCCAAAAAACAAAATGACAGTTGGGGGGCCCGGTCAACCAATGTTGAAAAATAAAATAATTCTGTATACACCAAGACAAGGGCTAAGAGAGGGAGATCGAAAGAAAGAAAGAAAAAAGACAACAGAAGAAAAAAATAAGGAAAAATCAAACATTTAATGAAGAACATTAAAGAGGCAAAAATAGAAACAAGACCAAGATACTGACCATACATGTGATACCAGAAGGTCAAGCAGCGAGGTCCGTAGTCTTGGTACAACACTCGCCTGGACACCAGAGACGCCTGGTCGCTCGCCCCCAGCATTGACCCATCCACGTACATGTAAGATCCTGACGTACACATCACATAAGACTGTTAAAGCTGTACGATACCGATATATTGACAACCCAGCGGTGACCCTCCGCGTATTAATGTACTGCTGATAGGATGAAGTCACCGGGACAAACTTTGTTCTCGAAACGTTTGTGTCGTGTTCTCAGTGTACCGTGTTCCGAGTGTCTAGACGTGTGATCAGATCTTGTTTCCTGCCATGTGTTGTAGTGTTCTCTGTGTACCGTGTTCCGAGTGTCTAGACGTGTGATCAGATCTTGTTTCCTGCCATGTGTTGTAGTGTTCTCTGTGTACCGTGTTCCGAGTGTCTTGACGTGTGATCAGATCTTGTTTCCTGCCATGTGTTGTAGTGTTCTCTGTGTACCGTGTTCCGAGTGTCTTGACGTGTGATCAGATCTTGTTTCCTGCCATGTGTTGTAGTGTTCTCTGTGTACCGTGTTCCCAGTGTCTAGACGTGTGATCAGACCTTGTTTCCTGCCATGAACTCAGAACTCAGAACTCAGAACTCAGAACTCATTTAATTGTCATAAAAACACAGTAAAGGGTTTATCAGACACGAAGTGGATATTTGTAAAGACAAGAAGAAATATCGTCCATGGAGCAGTGATTACAACATTGTTATGTATCTGTAGTTATGTCATTATTGCGTATAATCATGCAGTTGTATACAAATTCAGCAAGTTGTTGCTGTATCGGTACGTCTTGCATCGTCATCAGCTGACTCGGATTTCGAGCATTAACACGTGCATCTTCCATAAGCTGCAAGCGTAGATCATGAAATCTTGTACAACTATCCAGGAAATGGAGCTCGTCTTCAATTACCATGTGTTGTAGTGTTCTCTGTGTACCGTGTTCCGAGTGTCTAGACGTGTGATCAGATCTTGTTTCCTGCCATGTGTTGTAGTGTTCTCTGTGTACCGTGTTCCGAGTGTCTTGACGTGTGATCAGACCTTGTTTCCTGCCATGTGTTGTAGTGTTCTCTGTGTACCGTGTTCCGAGTGTCTTGACGTGTGATCAGATCTTGTTTCCTGCCATGTGTTGTAGTGTTCTCTGTGTACCGTGTTCCGAGTGTCTTGACGTGTGATCAGACCTTGTTTCCTGCCATGTGTTGTAGTGTTCTCTGTGTACCGTGTTCCGAGTGTCTGGACGTGTGATCAGATCTTGTTTCCTGCCATGTGTTGTAGTGTTCTCTGTGTACCGTGTTCCGAGTGTCTTGACGTGTGATCAGATCTTGTTTCCTGCCATGTGTTGTAGTGTTCTCTGTGTACCGTGTTCCGAGTGTCTAGACGTGTGATCAGACCTTGTTTCCTGCCATGTGTTGTAGTGTTCTCTGTGATGGGATCAGACTGTGTTTTCTACTTTGTCTTGCAATGTGAACAGATCTTAGACATAGAACACTGTATTGCTATTTCATATGTTACGTGGATTTCCATTGGCCAATTGGGCAAAACTGAGCTCATTGTAAAAGTGATATCGACGACATTTCCGTCGATATCAGTTTTGATATCGACGACCTCTTTATTGCTTCCCCACTTCAAAAACAAAAACACCTGAATTTAAAAACAAACAAATATATATATGAAAATGTAATGATCCCAGAATTTAGTTGAGCAAGTGACTAAAGACTTTTTGAAAGAAAAGACTTTTTTAAATACTGAAAAGTACAAGAAAAGAGTGAACAAAAAGAAATAATAATCAGAGGGAGGGATATATGGAACAGCCAAAACTGAGACAAATACTTTTGTAATGTCTTTACAGTAAATACAAAATGTCCAGAGAATTAGCAATATATCTAACATTGACTGACTGTGTGATGATATCTTCTGCTATTAGTCTGTTTCGACAGTGATATCAAAATCTCGACCTCCTGTCTCGATTTTGATATCACTGTCTCAACAGACCATAGCAGAAGATATCATCACACAGTCAGTCAATATTGGGTAGTATTATCTCAACGAGAAACTCAGGTGTGGTGTATCACAGCATTGCAATATACAACATAAAACGTAAGAGCATAAATAGCTATGGAGGTGACGGCTGTTCCGTTCTATTGTTACCTACCTTGTTTGGTCGTTTTCTCCGTAGTTTTGTCAGACTGTGGAATAGCTATGGTGGTGATGGTTGTCCCGTTCTGTTGTTACCTACCTTGTTTGGTCGTTTTCTCCGTAGTTTTGTCAGACTGTGGAATAGCTATGGTGGTGATGGTTGTCCCGTTCTGTTGTTACCTACCTTGTTTGGTCGTTTTCTCCGTAGTTTTGTCAGACTGTGGAATAGCTATGGTGGTGACGGCTGTTCCGTTCTGTTGTTACCTACCTTGTTTGGTCGTTTTCTCCGTAGTTTTGTCAGACTGTGGAATAGCTATGGGGGTGACGGCTGTTCCGTTCTATTGTTACCTACCTTGTTTGGTCGTTTTCTCCGTAGTTTTGTCAGACTGTGGAATAGCTATGGGGGTGACGGCTGTTCCGTTCTGTTGTTACCTACCTTGTTTGGTCGTTTTCTCCGTAGTTTTGTCAGACTGTGGAATAGCTATGGTGGTGATGGTTGTCCCGTTCTTGTGAATCCACTCATCACTAGCAGACCGGGCGGGGAAAAACCCACAGGACTTGAAGACGTCGGGAGAGTCGAATGCACACTGGAATTGGTCAATGTCTGAAAGGCCAAACAATGATTTGGATCAGAATCGTGTGCCTTTGAAGCAAGTTGAATAACGAGTAAATGGAATAAAAGAAACAGGCATGGCGAGTCGATTGATCGAAAGGTGCACGTGCACGCATATACGTATGCACAGAAAGTTTGGCCGTCTCCCCGTGTCTTGATCTATTTGATCTACACACACACGCACGTACGCACGCACACACGCACGCACGCACGTACGCACGCACGCACGCACGCACGCACGCAAGCACACAAGCGCGCAAGCACGCACACACACATACACATATATACCCCAAGTGGGTTATACTCGTACAATCTCCAAGATTATTTGACTGAAGCAAAAAACTTTCGAGTTGCAACTGATATACATTGACAATCCCGTCCCATGTACCCCCCCCCCCACCCCCACCGCCCCCACCCCCAAACAGAAAAAAAAGACAAACAGTGTTCTGCCCAGCTCTGGCATTGTTCTTCCTTTCGACGGTGCTGGAAGGAAACTCTTTAGTGCTACTCCCCTTCCCCTCAAAATGAAATAAAATAAATAAAACAAAATAAAAATGATCTCATCTTCTTACCTTGTTCGTCATCTTTCCTCAAGACCTGCACCTCACGGAGTGTGAGACTATCGCCGACTTTTTTTTTACCTGAAGCCACCTGCCTCTGGTGGTTGGCCTACACTGGTAACCGTGTGCCCCCCCCCCCCCCACACATCCCTCTCCTTCCTTACACCAATCCACCTCTCCAAATGGAAAGAATTCTCTCTGCTACTTACCTCGTTCGTCTTCTTTCCTCAAGACTTGCACCTCACAGAGTGTGAGAATGTCGCCGACCTTCTTGACCTGAAGCCACCTGCCTCTGGTGGAAGGTCTGCATTGGTAACCATGTGCCCCCCCCCCCCCCCCCCCACATCCCCTCCCCCCCACCAACCACCCGAAAAGTGTTCTCTCTGCTACTTACCTCGTTCGTCTTCTTTCCTCAAGACTTGCACCTCACAGAGGGTGAGACTGTCGCCGACTTTCTTGACCTGTAGCCACCTGCCTCTGGTGGAAGGTCTGCATTGGAACTCTTGCGTGGCGCCAAGACCAACAGGCGTGGTGGTCAGCTGTATACAGTCGGCAGAGCCGAGCACGTCCTGTCTAGGGTCGCTGTCATACACCGTTATGTCGAAATCCGTTAGCATGTCGGCTGTTTTGGGAAGAAAAAAAAGGAATGAGCAAAGCAAGAAGGATTATTATGCTGTTAATTATGTTGCGGAAATATTAATTTGATTGTTTGAGTGATTCGCAATCTGCCGAACTCACGCCATCCTTTGTGGGGTTTCGCTGTCGTACAGGGTTAAGTTTATTTCAAACTACGTTAACATGAAGCCTGTTGCGCACACAAAGACAAAGAGGGATTAGTTTGCTGTTGATTAATGTGCAGCATCTGCTGATTGTTTGATAAATGAGGATTGACAATCTGCAGAGCAAATCACATCTTTTCTGAGGTCGCTGTCGTACAAAGGGATGTCGAAATCCGCTAGCATGTCGCCTGTTGGGAACAGAAAGAGAAAGAGGGGTTTGTTTGCTGTTTGTTTTGTTGCGACGTTAGCTAATTGGCTGATCGGTTAAATGGCTGACAATCTGCAAAACTCACGCATGAGTAGCGTTCGAATTAATGTCAAATTCCGTAGCATGTCACCCATTGCTGTTGATTATGATGCGACGTTATCTGATTGGCTGATTGATTGATAAATGATTGATTGATAAATTATTGAAATTAATATGTAAAGCGCATTGAGCATATATATGATTATGCGCTATAGCAAATGTCCATTATTATTATTATTATTATTATTATTATTATGATTGATTGACAATCTGCAAAGATCACGTCATTTCTATGGTGGGTGGCTGTCACACAAAGTCATGTCGAAATCTGTTGGCATGTCGCCGTTTTGGCCCTCTGGCCCTCTATCATTAATTGAATCAAATACATGATTATTTTTCATTTTCATTTTTCATTTGTCATTACTTTATTGTCCCATCGCTGGGAAATTCGGGTCGCTTCCTCCCAGTGGAAAGCTAGCAGCAACGGAGTCGCGCTACCCAGGTGTCTGCGTGTTTAGGTGTATTCAGCCACCTGCACTTAGGGCAGAATGACCAAGGTCTTTTACGTGCCATTGTGGTGACACGGGGGTGGGACATGGCTTCCGTCTCTGGGTCTGCACATAAAGTTGACCCGTGTCCGTCCCGGCCCGGATTCGAACCTGCGACCTTCCGATCACACGTCCAATGCTCTACCAACTGAGCTACCGGGCCCCGCCTGTACGTTAATCAATGAAATAATCCAGCCATCGAAACTTACCACAGCAGTCTCCTCTCTTCGTTAACATAACATATCCAA
>NC_090258.1:29579118-29594118 GCF_037325665.1 Littorina saxatilis
AAAAATGCGGGTTTGGGGCGTGTTGAAGGCCGACAAACACAAGCCTCTTTGTTCAGTTTTTTTTTTATCGCTGTCCTTTTTTTAATTTTTTAACCCCGTATTGTTCTTCTTCTTGCACAAGAACAGTTGCACAACCTTACACAGGACTTCGCTGACGTAAAGCACAGAGGTACCAGCGATGTGTGGCCACTCCGATGAGTGGACACCTCCCTTAAAGGTGGTCGTCTACATTTTTGCTTTTTTTCAATAATCTTATGGTTAGATTTCGCTAAAAAGTTATGTCAGATGATGAATGAACCATGGGGAAAAAAGTTATAGATAAAAAAATATATGTAAAAAAAGATTTTATTTTTGGGTAGCGTGACTCACGCTTCCAATATTTTGTTTTCTGTTTCCTGAGAACATGTGCTTTGCTTAAAAATACTGACCAATCAAATTCATGTCACTATGCTTATAGCCACGCCCAAACAAGTGCAGCAACAGTTTGACACTGGAGCGCTGTCCACGCTTTCTTTTAAACGCACGAAATGCACGGGATTTTGAGAGGAGTTTTGCGCTTGGCATTTTCCAAATAAGGATATCCTACTATGAGTACTTCGCTGGAATACTACAATGAATTTTCATGCACTGAAACTTGACTAAATGTAAAAATGTGTGTTCAGTGTATGAGAAAAGAGTTAATGTATGCCTTTGGCACATTGATGATTTCATAAAATCCATAAAAAGTGTGAAACACAAAAAAACATCAACAACACTTTACTGCAATTATTATTTCAAGTTCTGGGCTTGAGAAATAGTAAGGGGGACAAGCTACCCTCTAAAAAATAAAAATAAAATAAAAAAAAATTCCACCCACATTCAGTGCACGTAGGATTCATGCGGATGACGTCTCCTTGCCCGGCAGCTCAGGTTACAGAGCACGTGCTGTATTTGTGATTCTAGGGTCACGGGTTGTGAATCCAGGCCTGGGCGGAGACGAGTCAACTTTATCAAAACCTTTTGCAGAACACATGTATTCCATCCATGTTTCTGGTATTTGAAACTACTTAGAGTGTTACGTTAGACATAAATACGTCATTCAGGTAACTTGACGTCATACAGAGGGAACGATACAAGTATAGGAACGTGTGCAAGAGGATTTTGAAAACACATTACGGTTTTATTTCTGCCACCATGTTTGAAAATTACACTTAATTCTGTTCTCATAAATGCAGAGTTCAAATCGTGTTTGAAGGTCCACAATGCATTCTAGATGTTTGTTTGTTTGTTTGTTTGCTTAACGCCCAGCCGACCACGAAGGGCCATATCAGGGCGGTGCTGCTTTGACATTTAACGTGCGCCACACACAAGACAGAAGTCGCAGCACAGGCTTCATGTCTCACCCAGTCACATTATTCTGACACCGGACCAACCAGTCCTAGCACTAACCCCATAATGCCAGACGCCAGGCGGAGCAGCCACTAGATTGCCAATTTTAAAGTCTTTGGTATGACCCGGCCGGGGTTCGAACCCACGACCTCCCGATCACGGGGCGGACGCCTTACCACTAGGCCAACCGTGTCGGTATTCTAGATGTTACGCTTTCAACGAATAACACAATAACGAATATGAAGACTCATATCTCAAGGTTCTATGCGCTTAACGTTTACTTTTTTCAAACAAAAAGGTTATTCAATTGATAGATATCGTGACATACGTACAATATTTGACAATTATTATCCATACTCAAATATGCACTGATATTAACGAATCCTAGTAAGGCATAACAGAAATAAACACGTTTACTTTAATCTCACGTTTTCTCGCGGACAATATAAACGTGACGAAAATAATTGGTGAATGGGACATAAAACACATCACATATATCACCCTTTTCGTGTAAACCATCTTGATAATCCCTACAGATCCGTCAAGACTTTTACGTGAGACAAGAGTTTCCTTCCACTTAAAGATGGTGTCCGTCTCACGTTTTCCTGCATATACCCCCTTAGGCTCTCAGCGACGCTTCAATCGACTATTTTTTTGTTTGTTTTTGTTTGCTTAACGCCCAGCCGACCACGAAGGGCCATATCAGGGCGGTGCTGCTTTGACATATAACGTGCGCCACACACAAGACAGAAGTCGCAGCACAGGCTTCATGTCTTACCCAGTCACATTATTCTGACACCGGACCAACCAGTCCTAGCACTAACCCCATAATGCCAGACGCCAGGCGGAGCAGCCACTAGATTGCCAATTTTAAAGTCTTAGGTATGACCCGGCCGGGGTTCGAACCCACGACCTCCCGATCACGGGGCGGACGCCTTACCACTAGGCCAACCGTGCCGGTCAATCGACTATCCATTGAGAACATTACCAACTTTAATTGAACTTCTTTGCAAGGAGTCGAACACTGCAATATATTGTGACGGATTAAATTTCATAATCGTCATGGTAGGTTAGCGTAAGACAGAAATAGCCGCAGTAAGCGACGCAGAAGTACCCGATTAGGTCTTGCAAATAAATAAATGAGTTAAAACACCCACACATAAACAAAAACACACAATTTTAACTCTTTCAAACTTGAAACCTTCGTTTCTTTGTAGTCGTAAGTTCGCTGTTCGTTGTGAACGCAACTGCTCCAGTTTCCGTCACTTCATACCATTCTCCGCCGGAAATAGTTTTCTAGGCTACAACATGAGGCCATTGTTGTTCCAACCAAGGCGAGGCTTTGCCCTCACAGATCATGAAAAGACGTAGCATAAATTATCTACCTCTCCGAAAACGCCCACAAAGAGTGCCTGACAGGCGACGATGGATTCTCGTTGTGTAAAAGGGGTCTTTGTGAATCGCGACAGAAATGTTTTATCAGCGTCTAGGTTCGCGAAGACTTGTGCATGTACTTGTTCCCTGTAAATATGTAGACAGGAAAGAATGTGGGGTTTTTTTTTGGCTTAGAGAGAAAGTGTGCTGATAATTTGGTGAGTTGTGTTATATAAGCTGCAATATCTTTCAAGGACTAAGTGGAGGAGAGGGAAAATGGGGAGGGGAGGGGTATAGAAAGAGAGAGAGATAGAGAGAGAGAAAGAGAGAGAGAGAGAGAGGGAGATTGAGGAGGTATTACACACCGGTACGACCGAACTAAGGTATCAATAAATTACTGTTGTGCAGCGGGTTAAAAGAATACCCTATACCTCGGAGATATACCTTCACTCGGTCTCAACGACGTCACGTGACATGTTATATGGTGGAGATTGAGAGAGAAAGTGAAAGAGAGAGAGAGAGAGAGAGAGAGAGAGAGGGAGAGAGAGAGAGAGGGGAGAGAGAGAGAGAGAGAGAGAGAGAGAGAGAGAGAAAGAGATGGATGGATGGATGTTTTATTGTTCTAATCAATGAGTTGATTTTGACAATTTTCAGACAAATGAAATTGGTGCATAAAACGAAATTAATAAGGGTGAGATACTTTGGGCTTTAAGCATAGCCTACACATGCAAATAAGTGAGGCAAAATAAAGAAAAGAGCCTGCCAAATGTTGAGACATAATCATGAAAACATAGCTTGGAAAGATAATATAACTTAAGCAAACATTGTCAAACAACACCAAGACACATACACAGATATACACGTACAGACACGGACACGGACACATACACACACACACACACACACACACACACACACACACACACATACACACACACACAGATACACACGTGTGTGGGCACACACACAGCAAATTATATGCAAATATACACATCTGAAGCAGTCATTAAATGCATACAACAAATGCATGAAACTATTACAGTAGGTATCATATGCTTGATAGCAAAAGCATACACACACACACACACACACACACACACACACACACACACACACACACACACACACACTCGCGCGCGCACGCACGCACGTAAATACATAAACATACATACATACACGCACGCACGCACGCACGCACGCACGCGCACGCACGCACACACACACACACACACACACACACACACACACACACACGCACGCACACACACACACACACACACACACACCAATTAACGCACACATTTTCCGAGATGAAATGCATAATAAGAAGAGGCTGTAACATGCCAGGGAGTTCACGTTTACGGCACCTTCAAGTCAATCTTTTGTCACGGGGAATGCATCAATGATTCCAGAGCATGATATATGTTCGTACAGGGAACGCGAGAATCACGTGAGCGGTTCGTTTTCTGCAAGTCTTTTTTGTCGCATTCGTGAGGCCAAGAACAGGTACTTTGCAAAGGATACAAGCTGATTCAGTTTCTTGTAAAATTGTGCCACCGAAGTTTAAAGGGATGTAATCTGGATTTCTTTTCCTGCTTATATTCAGAAGTTTTGTTTTACTTTGATTAAATTTAACTTTCCACGGTCTAGCCCACTGGTCGATTTTATCAAGATCTGAGTTAAATATCTGTTCGCATCTGAGAATTTTCCAGGCTTAAATACATACTTGTATCGTCGGCAAACAGTTTAATAATGGATTCAACGTTATCAACTATGTCGTTAATGTAAACCAGAAAAAGGAGAGGTTCTAGAATAGAGCCTTGTGGAACGCCTGTTTGCACAGGTAAGTAGCTAGACATACTTCCTTTAAGCACCACTGCTTGTGTTCGATCAGTTAAATAGCTTTGCAACCAATTAAACATCTGACCTAGAATCCCTAGTGCAAATAACTTTCTCAGAAG
Source organism: Littorina saxatilis (assembly GCF_037325665.1). Taxonomy (NCBI): domain Eukaryota; kingdom Metazoa; phylum Mollusca; class Gastropoda; order Littorinimorpha; family Littorinidae; genus Littorina; species Littorina saxatilis. The sequence continues at coordinate 29,583,822 of NC_090258.1, forward strand.
ACCTTTGTGCCAGACTCTGTCAAATGCTTTGGAAATGTCGAAAAAGATTGCCTGGACAGTAATGCTGTCGTCGAGTGACTTGCAAAAGTCGTTATATAGGCATGTTAACTGGTACACAGTGGAGTCACCGGGAATAAAACCAGACTGGGAAGGTGTGATTATGTTATTCGATACAAAATAATCAAACACATGTTTCTGAACACATTTTTCAGGAACTTTACCTACGCAGCTTAAGAGTGAGATGGGACGATAATTTGAACAGTCTCCTTTATCCCCCTTTTTAAATATCGGTGTTATGTGTGCTGTTTTCCATATGCTTGGAAATACACCCTCATTTAATGATCTTGTAAATAAAATAGATAGAGGTTCTGCTATTATAGGTAAACTTGCAATAAGAATCTTATTTTATTATGAATTTTATCAGGCCCGACAGCTTTAGATGTATCAAGACTTTCTATTACACTTTTCACTTCTTCGGAAGTCACGACCATATCGTCGACAAAAAACTCAGCATTGTCTATATCGGGAACATTATCGTCTGTATGCCCTTGTGAGCTTCTATACATAACTGAGTTAGGACTGAGTGGGTCAGTGAATGGTAAAGGGGAGTCCATATCTCCAGTACTAACCTGAATGTTAGTTGTTCGGGCATTTAGATCGCCTACCAATATCAAATGAAAATCGCCATATATCTCAATGAGATCTAATATGCATTTATCAAGCACTTCTATATGACAAGAGTTATCTGCGTACTTGTAAAAAGGACTTCCTTGAGGAGGCACGTACACGCTCAAGAGCATGATACAGTGGAGTCCGGGTACAACGAATCTCAAGGGAGATACATTTTAGTTCGTTATATCAGTAATTCGCTAAATTTGTTAAAAGAGGGGTTCGTTATGCAAATGAGTTCAAAAGGTTCGATGTAGCCGGAAAGTAACAAGTAAGAAATAGAAGGCTGTCTGCTGGGAAATCAATGGCAGTTTGTTAAAAGAGGGATTTCGTTATACCCAGGTTCGTTATAGCTGGACTCCACTGTATCGTAGTTTGTGTTGAAGAGACTTTTCGAGATTTCAATGACAATCAAATTATCATACAATATGTCTATTCTTTCAACCATCTTTGAAAAGCAGGTCTTCACCATACACAGCACTCCCCCTGATCGTCTGCCCTGAGCTGATAGTTTAACCGCAGGGGCTACGAACTTAACAAAGCCTGTAAAGTGATTGCTCAGGTCAAATGATTTGTCTACACACGTTTCCATAAGACACACAATATCAAAGCTTTGTACATACCTTTTGAAATCAGTATCCCCAATCTTACTCTGCAGGCCATCTATGTTCCATACCAGAAAAAGAAAAAGACGAAAACTTGCTCTCACTTACTCCCTTTGCTCTATCGCTAATTTTCACAGTGCTTCCTCTACTCTCACTTGCTATACTTGCACTGCCCTGACCATGAATGGTTTTCCCTGATGCTCTGTTGCTCCTTGTGCATTCCCCAGCTACACATTTTTTGATCGTGTGCCACGCAGAAGATTTTTGTGAGATGAGGGTGTATGCACATTAGGTGTGAATGCAGGTCAGGGGCAGATCAGTTGCTTTGTAGAGGGGGGGGGGGCACTTTGAATCGAAAGTGAATGTGATGGGCGCGAAGCGCCCGAATTTGCTAGGGGGGTCCGGGGGCATGCCCCCCCGGAAATTTTTTTTGCCCAAAGAAGCAAAATGGTGCCATCTGGTGCCATTTGAACTTAGAAATGGTCATAGAATCAGCATAGAAAAATCTTTTCTTTTTCTTCTTCATTTTTTTTTCGGGGGGGGGCACGTGCCCCATGTGCCCCCCCCCCCTCGTCCGCCCCTGCAGGTGTGTGTATGATGACGTTGTCGTGGTCTCCAGAAGGAATCCGGTGAAGAATGGCAGCAGCTTCCTCCTCCATAGGGGTGACATCTTCATTGTCGTTGTCCTGGTTTGTCCTCTTGGCGGTTGATCGGCCGACGTCACGTCGGGCTGCTGCTGTGAGCGAGTGGGTGTGTCCACTGTGATAATGGCCTGGCTTTGTAGATCAAACGTGAACACCCCCTCGTCTGTGGTCAGCTTATCCGAGCGGAGGACAGCCCTCTTGTTGTCAGCGCGTAGCTGTTTGTAGAGTTCCACAAGGCCGCTTCGTCTACGACGTACTTGGTCCGGCAGGTCCTCTCGGATGGACAGGCGGTTGTCAGGTGCTAGTTTCCTCGCAATTGAGAGCATGCACCTGATGTTTATGGTGTAGGGACTGGAACTTCACCAGGATTGCGTTCCCCCAGCTAGCAAGCTTTCGTCGGCCGACTGACGATTTCAGTCGGGTGACGTCGTCAAATGTCGTGTGTCGACGTCCGTTGTCGCGCCGATATAGTTTGCCTGTGTGTAAAACTCGGCAAATGTACGTAATAAACCCCGACATCGGCCCGACGCAATGTTGCTGTCGATAAAAATATGCAGAGTTACGGGAGATAACAACTTGAATTTATTATCATTATTTTAACATTTGTTACGTCCCCTATTCAAGCGTCGGGAACGGCGTGACGTGACTCTGCAAATGCGAAACTAAATTATTCATATTTGTTGACTTTTTCACATAGGAGTAGGATAATTAATTGTAAGTTTTGTTTGTATATTTGCAATCAAATACAGCATGAGCTCAAACCATGAGTTTTACATTTTTAAAAATACGCCATCATATATACTTGAAATACTCTTATAGCTTTCCTTACGGTACAAACAAGATTGAGTGTGAACATGGCCGGCTAGCTGCTACTTTCCCGCGTGACCGAAGTTTATTTGTTTTCTTAGTTCAAGTTAATATCGAAAGAAGAGACATTCTTGCGAATGTTGTACAGCACATTGATGATATGTTATCCGAGACGAATGTCGCCTCGGGATCTCAATCTGAGTGCTGGTCCCAGTGCCACGTGGTGGCGGTGATAGTTGACAAGTTAAAATTGTGTAGCCAAGGACGGATGGAAACCTACAGGTGTGTTCAAGCTGTTAACGTCAACTCGAGGACAACCGACGGATCCAGCGAGTAAGTGATTTTGGTTTTTCTTGCTTTAATGTTAGTTTTGCTGTTATACAGTGGGGGGGGGGGGGGGGGGGGAGTACATACTGCTGTATATGTAGATGTAGGTGTTTTGTCCTGTTACAGTGGGGGGGGGGGGGGTGGAGTACATACTCATGATACTGCTGAATCTGTAGCTGTAAGTGTGGTTTGCACTGTTACACTTGGGGGGTGGGGTGTATGTATACTGATGTATCTGTAGCTGTAGGTGTGCATGTGTATTGCATTGTAACACTTGGGGGGGGGTACATACTGATCTATCTGTAGCTGGTGGTGTGTTTTGCACTGATGCACACTTGGGGGGGGGGGGGGGGTGTACATACTGCTGAATCTGTAGCTGTAGGTGTGTTTTGCACAGTAACACTGGGGAGGGGGGGGGGTGTACATACTGCTGAATCTGTAGCTGGAGGTGTGTTTTGTACTGTTACACTTGGGGGGGGGGGGGGGGCGGTTGTACATACTGATGTATCTGTAGCTGTAGGTGTGTTATGTACTGTTACAGTAGGGGGGGAGGGGGGGTTGAACATACTGCTGTATATGTAGCTGTAGGTGTGTTTTGCACACAGGGGGGGGGGGGGGGGGTTGAACATACTGCTGTATCTGTAGCTCTAAGTGTGTTTTGCACTCTACACGGGGGAAGGCGGTGGAGTGTTGTACATACTGCTGTAGGGAAGTTTTGTACTGTTACATTGGTGGCAGCGGGGGGAGGGGGGGTGTACATAATTCTGAATCTGTAGCTGTAAATGAGTTCTGTACTGTTGCAGGGGGGGGGGGGGGGTGTACATACTGCTGTATCTCATAATCTGTAGCTGTAGGTGTGTTTTGCACTGTTACACGGGGGGGGGGGGGGGAGGGGGATTGAACACACTGCTGTATCTGTAGCAGTAGGTGCGATTTGAGCTGTTACAGTTGGGAGGGGGGGGGGGGGGTGTACATACTGCTGTAGCTGTAGGTGTTTTTTACACTGTTACACTTGGATTGGGGGAGGGTTGTACACACTGCTGTATCTGTAGGTTTGTTTTCCACTGTAACACTGGGGGGAGGGGGGGGGGGGTTGTACTGCTGTAGCTGTAAGTGAATTTTGCACTGTTACACTTGGGGGGGGGGGGGGGGGTGGTACATACTGCTGTATCTGTAGCTGCATGATATACTGCTGTAGCTGTACGGGGAGGGGGGGTACATACTGCTGTAGCTGTTAGGGATTTTTGACTCACATGCGAAGCAAAAGTGAGTCTATGTACTCACCCGAGTCGTCCGTCCGGACGTCCGGAAAACTTTAACGTTGGATATTTCTTGGACACTATTCAGTCTATCAGTACCAAATTTGGCAAGATGGTGTATGATGACAAGGCCCCAAAAAACATACATAGCATCTTGACCTTGCTTCAAGGTCAAGGTCGCAGGGGCCATAAATGTGTTCTAAAAAACAGCTATTTTTCACATTTTTCACATTTTCTCTGAAGTTTTTGAGATTGAATACCTCACCTATGTATGATATATAGGGCAAAGTAAGCCCCATCTTTTGATACCAGTTTGGTTTACCTTGCTTCAAGGTCAAGGTCACAGGAGCTCTTCAAAGTTGGATTGTATACATATTTTGAAGTGACCTTGACCCTGAACTATGGAAGATAACTGTTTCAAACTTAAAAATTATGTGTGGCACATGTTATGCTTTCATCATGAGACACATTTGGTCACATATGATCAAGGTCAAGGTCACTTTGACCCTTATGAAATGTGACCAAAATAAGGTAGTGAACCACTAAAAGTGACCATATCTCATGGTAGAAAGAGCCAATAAGCACCATTGTACTTCCTATGTCTTGAATTAACAGCTTTGTGTTGCATGACCTTGGATGACCTTGACCTTGGGTCAAGGTCACATGTATTTTGGTAGAAAAAATGTGTAAAGCAGTTCTTAGTATATGATGTCATTGCTAGGTTTAGTTGTTTGACCTTGACCCTGAAGGCCAAGGTCATGTAAAGGTCAAGCATGTGAGTCGTATGGGCTTTGCCCTTCTTGTTTATACTGCTGTAGCTGTACGGGGAGAGGGGGTATACTGCTGTAGCTGTTAGTGATTTTTGCACTGTTACAGGGGGGGGGGGGGGGGGAGTACATACAGCTGAATCTGTAGCTGTAAGTGTGGTTTGCACTGTTACACTTGGGGGGTGGGGTGTACATACTGATGTATCTGTAGCTGTAGGTATTGCATTGTAACACTTGGGAGGGGGGGGGGTACATACTGATCTATCTGTAGCTGTAGGCGTGTTTTGTACTGTTACACTTGGGGGGGGGGGGGGGGCGGTTTGTACATACTGATGTAGCTGTAGGTGTGTTATGTACTGTTACAGTAGGCGGGGAGGGGGGGGGGTTGAACATACTGCTGTATCTGTAGGTCTAGGTGTGTTTTGCACTCTACACGGGGGAAGGCGGTTGAGTGTTGTACATACTGCTGTATCTGAAGCTGTAGGTATGTTTTGTACTGTTACAGTGGTGGCAGCGGGGGGGGGGGGATGTACATAATCTGAATCTGTAGCTGTAAATGAGTTTTGTACTGTTACCGTGGTGGGGGGGGGGGGGGGGGTTGTACATACTGCTGTAGCTGTAGGTGTGTTTTGCACTGTTACTAAGGGGGAGGGGAGGTGTACATACTGCTGTAGCTGTAGCTGTAAGTAATTTTTGCACTGTTACACTTGGGGGGTTGTATATACTGCTGAATCTGTTGCTGTAGGTGTGTTTTATACTGTAATACTAAGGTGGGGGGGGGGGGGTGTATACGGCTGTATCTGTAGCTGTAGGTGTGTTTTGTACTGTTACAGTGAGGGCGGTAGGGGCGGGGGGTTCTACATACTGCTGTATCTGTAGCTGATGTGTTTTGCACTGTTACACTGGGGGGGGGGGGAGGGGGTTGTACACACTGCTGTATCTGTAGGTTTGTTTTCCACTGTAACACTGGGGGGAGGGGGGTTATACTGCTGTAGCTGTAAGTGAATTTTGCACTGTTACACTTGGGGGGGGGGGTGGTGGTGGTACATACTGCTGTATCTGTAGCTGCACCCAGCCAGCAAGACATTAGCGGCCGATAGTCGGCCGGACACCCTTCAAAAAGTCGGGCAGGTGACGTCAAAAGATACGACGCGGGTGTTGGCCCGACTAACTTTTGCAAAGAGGCAACGAGGAGGCCGACAGGCGGCCGAACACCTGTACTATGGCGGCACGCATCCGGTCCGATGTTAATCGGCCCGATGGCTTGTTGGACCTGCGGCCCGAGACCTTATGCCGAAATCGTCCCGATGTCTTCCCGCTGAAATCGATATCTTCCCGATGTCGGCATAAGGTGTCGGACCGCAGGTCAAACAAGTCATCGGGCCGATTAACATCGGACCGGATGCGTGCCGCCATAGTGCAGGTGTTCGGCCGCCTATCGGCCGCCTCGTTGCCTCTTTGCAAAAGTTAGTCGGGCCAACACCCGCGTCGTATGTTTTGACGTCACCGGCCCGACTTTTTGAAGGGTGTTCGGCCGATTATCGGCCGCTAATGTCTTGCTGGCTGGGCCCGACCCTGTATGCCACGTCAATACCTGTATCTTCAAACATCTTCAGGTCTTTCGCCAGTACTCCACGAATCAGCTGCTCACATGTTTTATCATTCTGCCTTGGCACTCCAAAGAAGAGAAGGTTGCTTTTTATATTTAGTCAAGTTTTGACTAAATATTTTAACATCGAGGGGGAATCGAAACGAGGGTCGTGGTGTATGTGCGTGTGTGCGTGTGTGTGTGTGTCTGTGTGTGTGTGTGTGTAGAGCGATTCAGACTAAACTACTGGACCGATCTTTATGAAATTTGACATGAGAGTTCCTGGGTATGAAATCCCCGAACGTTTTTTTCATTTTTTTGATAAATGTCTTTGATGACGTCATATCCGGCTTTTCGTGAAAGTTGAGGCGGCACTGTCACGCCCTCATTTTTCAACCAAATTGGTTGAAATTTTGGTCAAGTACTCTTCGACGAAGCCCGGGGTTCGGTATTGCATTTCAGCTTGGTGGCTTAAAAATTAATTAATGACTTTGGTCATTAAAAATCTGAAAATTGTAAAAAAAATTAAAAATTTATAAAACGATCCAAATTTACGTTTATCTTATTCTCCATCATTTGCTGATTCCAAAAACATATCAATATGTTATATTTGGATTAAAAACAAGCTCTGAAAATTAAATATATAAAAATTATTATCAATTTTTTTTTTTCGAAATCAATTTAAAAACACTTTCATCGTATTCCTTGTCGGTTCCTGATTCCAAAAATATATAGATATGATATGTTTGGATTAAAAACACGCTCAGAAAGTTAAAACGAAGAGAGGTACAGAAAAGCGTGCTATCCTTCTTAGCGCAACGAATACCCCGCTCTTCTTGTCAATTCCACGGGCACTGCCTTTGCCACGGGCGGTGGAGTGACGATGCTACGAGTATACGGTCTTGCTGCGTTCAGTTTCATTCTGTGAGTTCGACAGCTACTTGACTAAATATTGTATTTTCGCCTTACGCGACTTGTTCTTGATTCTTTGTCGAGCTCTTCCACTTTTGTTTCCAAGTGTTGCACGGTACTACGTAGTGCGATATTCTCTTCTTTTAACCTCTCTTGCTTTTGGCATAGTTCGTCCACATCCAGCCGTAACACATGTTGGTCTTCCCCCAGCTGATGAAGAGAGAAAGAGAGAGAGGGAGAGAGATAGAAAGAGAGAGAGGAAGAGAGAGAGGGAGAGAGAGAGGGACAGAGGGAGCGAGAGAGAGAGAGAGAGATAGAGAGAGAGAGAGAGAGGGAGAGAGGGAGCGATAGAGAGAGAGAGATGGAGAGAGAGAAAGAGAGAGAGGGAGAGAGGTAGATAGAGAGAGAAGGGGAGAGGGAGAGAGAGAGAGAGAGAGAGAGAGAGAGAGAGAGAGAGAGAGAGAGAGAGAGAGAGAGAGAGAGAGAGCGTGAGAAAGAGACAGTCAGACAGAGACAAACAGACACAGACAGACAGACAGACATACAGACAGACAAACAGACAAACAGACAGACAGACAGACACACACACACACACACACACACACACACACACACACACACACACACACACACACACACACACACAGACGGACAAAGGCAGTAAATGATAATGGCAAATGCCCGCCTTCGCAGAACAAATTAATACTTCCACATAAACAAACAGAAAGAGGGAAAGAGAGAGAGAAAGAGAGAGAGAGAGAGAGAGAGAGAGAGAGAGAGAGAGAGAGAGAGAGAGAGAGAGAGAGAGAGACAGACAGACAGACAGACAGACAGACAGACATGCAGGCAGGCCTACAGAGGGAACGAGAGAAAGAGAGAGAGAGACAGGGCGATAGACAAACAGACAGACAGACAGACAGACAGACAGACAGACAGAATAGCAAATGCCCGATGGACTCCCCTTCGCTGAACAAATGAATACGTCTATACTAGCCAGGTTTCTGTTGAGGATACAGGGTAGACAACAGACACGAAGACAGAAAACGAGCCCATCATTTCTTTTCGCCTCCGGAAGAGAGTGTACTATAGTATGCTCATTGCAGTTCAAGGGTGAGAGAAACCGCAATGTTGTACAAGTGACAGAGATTAGAGGGGACAGAGAGACAAATGTGACCCTCCACCACGGGATGAGTCGCATGTCACCTTTTGCATGATTTTCATATTTGTACATTTTTCTAAAGAGTTTTGTATGCTCTATCCAGTGGTGAAAACCGTTTTAAAAAAGAGCCTGTGACTAAGGGGACCCTCACACTGTTACCAGACACTCCCCGGACTTATGTTAAGCCTAGCGCAGAACCGCTCGAGGTGACATGCGACTCATTTAGTGGTGGAGGGTCACAAATATGTTCTCCAGTAATGTCAAAATAAGTCAGTAACATAAGACAATAAAACCTCTCTACTGTGACATTTTAGCACGTAGAAAGTGTGTCAAAAGTGTGGCCATGACACTTCAGGCGATTAACTGTTGCTCCATTTTCTACCGTGTCTATGTTTCATTCTGTGATGAACAGGGCCCAACTTACACCGTGACAGTCACTCGGCCGCTATACAAAAGAGGCTTTGTTTAATGACATACGATACCGATACATGCACAAACTGGCAGTGACCGTAAGGCGGTCTTTACTTGAGCCAGAAGTCGACTTCGCGAAGTCTTTTTACCAAAATATTCAGTACCATAAAGCAGCGTGCAGCCAGCTTGTTGAGGGGGTGGGGGGTGGGGGTTGTTGAGGGGGGAGGGAGAGGGGGAGGGGGGCGTAGGCGTAGAAGCGGATACGGATTGCCCGACCATTCCAGCGCAACAAAAATTAACAAATCCAATTCTCTTGCCAAGGGAGAACCACCGTATAACAGATGTCAGTCACCTTAGCTGTCAGTGTTACGCGTGTTAATGCTTTGTCTTCTCTGATGAGTTCACCTGTCTCTCCATAAAACTGTTATCTGTCTTGCTTTCTGATCATCGCTTGTAACAAATGTCAGGGCATGAGTGTGATGAATTATAGCAGTAATGGTCTGATGTTTGCATGGTTACTCTTATACAAAATAAATCTGAGCGTTTCAAGTGTTTTTGTCAAGGGTAAAAGATGTCCCTTTGGGACTTTCAAAAATTATGAGTTCATTTTAAATGACAGGTTCAAAAGCGATGCTCGACAACGATTAACAAAGTTTAGATAGGATTAAACGTGTCACCAACATGAAGTCAAGATTCATTATTTGTATTCATTCTTTTACTCTATCAAATAAAACTATCAAGATAAGTTTTGTGTGAATGTTTGTTTGTCCATTCACTTAATTAAAAGACCGCTGGGTCGAAATATCTGTGAATGTATTGTTTTGTCAATAACAAACGTTCCAACAACCTACCTTTTTACATTTAGTCAAGTTTTGACTAAATGTTTTAACATAGAGGGGGAATCGAGACGAGGGTCGTGGTGTATGTGTGTGTGTGTGTGTGTGTGTGTGTGTGTGTGTGTGTGTGTGTAGAGCGATTCAGCCAAAACTACTGGACCGATCTTTATGAAATTTGACATGAGAGTTCCTGGGTATGAAATCCCCGAACGTTGTTTTCATTTTTTTGATAAATGTCTTTGATGACGTCATATCCGGCTTTTCGTGAAAGTTGAGGCGGCACTGTCACGCCCTCATTTTTCAACCAAATTGA
>NC_090258.1:29599118-29611796 GCF_037325665.1 Littorina saxatilis
TGAATATATGTGTGTGTGAATATATGTGTGTGAATGTGTGTGTGAGAATGTGTGTGTGTGTGTGTGTGTGTTTGTGTAGGTATGTGTATGAGTGTGTGTGTTTGTTTGTTTGTGTATGTGTGTGTCTGTCTGTCTGTCTGTCTGTCTGTCTGTCTGTCTGTGCGTATGCATGTGGAATACGTGTTCCCAATTCACTGAACGGACTTGCATGACATTTGATATGGAATTGTTCAGGAGTTTTTTTTGAGTGATATTTTCTTTAGTATTTAGATAGCTATATTCAATGAATGGGCGTTTCAAGAAAAACCGAAGAGGTACTGTGGCGACCGCAGTTTTTACGGTGATCCGGCACAGTAACCGATCTAAAAACGTCCAGCGTCCATTTCATCTCATTTCTTTTTATTTTATTTAATACTTTCTCGTCCCATTGCTCCAAAATTCGGGTAGTTTCTTCTAAAGGGAAAACCAGCAGAACAACAGGCCGCACTACCCAAGCGCCCGCGTGAGTAGTAGTGTATCGTCAGTTACCAGCGCTTCTGATCAATGATCGAGGTCATTTACTTGTCATAGTGGTGGGACGGGGATTCGACACGGTTACCGTCTCTGGGTCGGCGCATAACAGTAAACTGTATCCGTAATATTATATTTAAGCAGCCCTTTCAATTTTGCCATTAAGCTCCTTTCATAAAATGCAAGCTTCTTATTCAGGCTTTGGAATAAAAGTACGATATCTGACATTACAGGGGAGGGACACACTTTCAATTCAAGTGGATAGATGTACCTGTACATTTTGGGTACTTCAATGAGTTTAAATTTGTCATAGGACGCTTATTAACACGGTAGCTAAACTGTGACCTTAAAATTTCAAAGGCTCTCCTCTACTCCAGTAAGCAAAAGGTATCGAGGTGCGTGTGTGTGCGTACATGTGTGTGTGTGTGTGTGTCTGTGTCTGTGTGTGTGTGTGTTTGTGCATGTGTGTGTGTGTCTGTCTGTCTGTTTGTGTGTCTATGTCTGTGTGTGTTTGTATGTGCGTGTGTGTGTGTGTTTGTTTGTGTGTGTGTGTGTGTGTACATGATTGCGTGCGTGGGTGGGCATGTGTGTGTGTGAGGGTGTGTGTGTGTGGGTGTGTGTGTCTGTGTGTCTGTGTGTCTGTGTGTGTGTTTAAATTTCTTTCAACATTTTGAAACACAGCAACTTGGGCAAAAGTAGCTGACCATGCAAACAGCTACCGAATTCTTATCGCAAAAAAACATCTGATAAGACAATAGAACAGGATGACCTTGGTTACAGGATCAACATTTGTACTGTCGGTATTCTCCGGCGTACAGCGAATCCCCGTTTTAAGGACCGCCCGAATTAAGACTTCCTCCCCTTTTCAGACCTAGCTTTTTCAGATTTTCTGATTACAACCTCCGAAAATATACTTCCATTTTAAGACTCCCTCCTTTGAAAGCTTTTTTTTCTCAGATTTTTCGAGGTTTTCAAAGGAGGGTTACACTGTACTGGGTATATCTGGGACATAAAGAAGCCGGTCGAGGTACTTAAAACGGCAGACATATACTTGCTGATCATTCTGAAACTCAAAATCCTAATGTGACCAAAACGAGGGTTGGTTGGAGAACCAGACGACTGACGAACATCATTTCATTCGGCGGAAAAGTGTTGCTAAACATCTAAAAATGGCGGCCTTGGTGTTCCTGGCATGTGTGGGAATAATCTTTGGGCACGGTAAGCAACAGTATTCTTACCTTACTTGCTTAATGTATTCGTCTTCGCAATACACGGGGCTGTGGATGAGGCTGCCACCAGAGCCCGCCATTGAGGTCGGTCTGCAGAAAGTCTTTCAAGATAGCAACTGGTCCATCTCTGCTCCCTCTTTTCACTCTCGAAATATTCTGTTAATTACATTGATCCTTCATGTTGCAAAAACGATCGTTGGATTGTTTCATGATTTCATTTTTACAAACATTGCGACGGATCAGAATTTTATTTCAGGTTTGCTCCGCGCTTACATTTTTAATTTGATTCACACGATTTTCTCAAATTCGTGTCTTATCTAATTCATCTTATTCTTTTGATTTGTTGGTAAAAAAAACCTTATATTCTGGATCATTGCTTTTTAATATAACGACGTGAGGCTCTCTCAGCAAATTAGAAGAAAACGCAAACGCATGAATCAAGCAAACAAGCACACAACCAACCAACGAACCAAATACATTTCACGACAAGTTTGTACTTTTTTTTTTAAAGAAGTAAGCTCCGACCCAGAGAAGACAGACGGACCCAAACAGACAAACACAGGCAGATAGAGACACAAACAGACATAGAGATAGGGGGAGAGAGAGACGAAGAGAGAGAAAGACTGACACCGTCCAACAAACAGGCAGACATACAGACAGACAGATAGACAGACAGACAAAGAAAGACAAGTTAGTGCAAGAAACAATACTTCCTAACGATTGTAATAGATTTCAACAAGTATGCATGCTTTTTTCTTGTTAACCTATCGTCTTTATAAAGTTCAACTACAAGAGAAAAAACACATCAAGAATTATTTTAAAATTACGTATATAGTATACATGTACAAGCAATTAGATAAGTGCGCTCCACATCCGAACTAGATTCTCCATTCAGATTACAAGGCCGGTCAGTTACACAAAAAGGATATTGACTGAAGCAAAATACCTTCACAATTGTTAATGAAAGCATATAAGCGTATCGATTAATCTTGTTTTTAATCTTACTCGATGTTCACGAAACATTTTAACATAACATAACATATCGTGAGAGACGCACATAAAAACATCAATACAGAAACAGGGACATGGTCAAACAGACAGACACAGAAACAGAGAGAAATGCACACACACAAACACACATGGGAATCCCTCTGAGCTCACTCTTCTGCTTCAGACTCAGACTCAATAACTATGTCTCCAGCTCATGGCGCCCTCAAGCTGGCCAGCTACTACAGTGACCACATGGTTCTACAGCGAGGACCGCAGCAAGCCGTCCTGTGGGGCAATGCAGACACAGAGGGCGACACCGTCACCGCTCAGGTCATAGGTCAGGGGTCAACTGCAACTTCCAAAGTTCAGAACGGAAAATGGAAACTCAAGTTGCCCGCCATTACAAATCCGGGTCCTTTCACCGTTGACGTCAAGTCCCGTGACGGTCACGTGACGCTGCATGATGTTTTGTTCGGGGATGTGTGGTTGTGCTCTGGGCAGAGCAACATGGAGTTTGAGATGAAAAAGGTATTGTTTTGTTTAATATGTTGTTCGTTGCAATATCCCGATTACGCCCCGTGTCAGGTTCATCGTCACACTATTCGTTCTTGTTTCAGTACGTGAAGTTGTTTCCACGGGACTAAGAAGGAAGTATACCGTTATTTTCAATCTCTGCAATGAGTAAGAGTGTGAATGTCTTCGTCTTTGTCCTTGCTTTATAGAATGTGTACACGTACACTACTCAAAAGAATTCAAGGGCCACTCAGTTGGTCATTCACCATTCAAAGCAATTAAGACAAACAACAGAAAACATATATCAGAAGTTTAATTTATTCACTTGTTGTTCGATCGGTTACAATTTCATTAACCAACACGAATTATTCATCGAGAAAATTTCATTTGAATGGACATACCCCCATTTTCAAAATTCAGAACAGAGAGCATTTGGAATTACAAGAGTCAATAACGAGTGTGACCTCCATTGGTATTGATGCAGTCGAGGCAACGCTGACGCATGGACCTGACCAATGTCTGAAGAGTGTTCTGAGGGATCGCCTGCCACTCCTGCTGCAGAGTGTGGAACAGGACGTTGAGGTTTGGTGGAGGAGGAGGATTCGCTCGAATCAGTCGCCCCAGGACATCCCAAAGGTGCTCGATTGGGTTCAGATTGGGCGAACGGGAGTGCCAGTCCATCCTGATAACTTGCTGCTGCTGCTCTATGCGCAGGCGCGTTGTCGTCTTGCAGTGTGGCACCTGGTCCGATGGCCTGAAGGACTGGTATGGCTATGGGACGCAGAATGTCATCCCTGTACGCGATGTCATCTTGTATGCAGAGTCTCAAGATGGTTTACTACTTGAACTTGAATTTGCACACACAGAGTTTCAACTTGACTCGCTATACATGCCTCTTATATGAGATCAGTTCCAGCATAGAGATCCAGGTATGGTTGTCTTTCAGGACTGTCTACTGTTTTCTTTCAGGTGATGAATACCAGCACAGAGATTCAAAAGGGCGTGACGTTGAAGACGATTCGCTACATGAAAACTCAGTGGGCCAAGTCGAACACACCCGTCGAGGATCTTCAGATTGGACAACCGTGGACAGTACCCACTGAAGGTCAGTCTAAGATCAGTTTTATCACTTGATTTTGTTGGAAAGGGTGGAGATGGAAAAGAATAAAAGAAAGAGAGAAAGACGAAGAGAAGAACGAGAAAGACGAAGAGAAGAACGAGAGGAGAAAACTAATAAGAATGAAGCAGAAAATGAAAGGGGGGGGGGGGGGGAGAAGTAGTGAAAAAGTCGAGGAGGAGGAAGACGGGGTGAAGGAAAATAACGAAAAAAAAGGAGGTGTTGGAGGAAGACGAGAAGGAGGAAGTAGAGAAGAGGTACAGTAGGAAAGGAGACGTTAGTGGAGAGGGGGTGGATAGTCGGAGGATGGAGGAAAAAGGACTTCGACGGCAGAACAAAAGAATACAAAACAGGATATATGTCTCCTTTACACTCTTCCTCTTTTGCAGCCACACTGAAAGAATTCTCAGCAGTGTGTTACCTGTACGCGGAGTACCTGCAGTCTCACCTGAACTACCCGATAGGACTGATCGGTTCTTACTGGGGTGGCACACCCATCGAAGCCTGGTCGCCTCCTGAAGCCATCCGCTCCTGTCCGGTCGTTACTCACGGCACCGAACCGTTCGTAAACTATGTATTTGAAACATTTTCATTTTCGATCATTTTACATTTTACCGCTTAGCGCCGTTTCTACCTGACCTCTTACTGCGCTGGCACATCCAACGAAGCGTGGTTCCCTCTTGAAATCATTTGCTCATGTCCTGTCGTCACACACGGTTTCGCGTTTGTGGCAATGTCTCTTCATATCAATGTAATGTGCCATCTCTAACAAGCGGACACCTCAGAAAAGTGGACATCCCTAGTCTAAAACATTTTCCTCTGAACGGACATCTCTTAGATTGGTGCTCATTTTGTCTTACCATTCAGCTGTGATGTGAAATTCTGACTAGGAACCCCTCCTACTATAGTAGAGATTATTCTTCAGACTAAAACAGAAGGACATCTTTCAGATTGAGACATATTATATTTCAGTGGTGTAATTTCTAAGGACAAAAACACTAAAAGAGACATCCCCAGTTTGAACATGTGTTATTTTCTCGTAGAAAGTTTCTTTTTATCTTGCAGAGATTGCTGCCCTCATGCACCTCAAATTCTGTGGAACGCCAAGATATATGCGCTTCGTGCCATGACCATATATGGAGCCGTCTGGTATCAGGGTAAGACATCATGTGTTCATTTTTAAAACCATGCAAACCATTGCAGCCTACACCCTAGGTTTGGGCTCCTCAATAGACGAATTCCGAAAGTAACTCTGTCGGGGTTTTATGTGTTGTGAAAGAGGGAATATTTCCGAACATCGTCTGCTGAAAGTGAACTCCGTATGATAATGCCTGTGGATTAAAAGTAGGTCACTGAGGTGTGTTCATCGATAAGAATACGACAAAACTCCACCTTCAACAGAACACATCTAGCTACATATGGCAACAACCTTTATCAGTCAAATGTTTTAAAGCAATTCAAGAAAAATAATTTGGGTTCACAAAATTACCAAACCTAATCAAAGATATACAAACGAAGATAGATTTAAAAACAAAATAACAATGGCAGGGCGAATTAAACAGCAACAATTATACCAACAAAACCCAAAAAACAAAAAAAGGTACACAAACAAGCGAATGAGCAAACAATGAAAAAACACTCATACTGCAACAACTCACGGAAAATATGCATGTTTTTGCACTTTATACTTCGACGCCCTGCAGCAGTATTTCGTCAAAAGAAAACGCTTAGATTTGCGAACACGGCCATCATAGTCGGGGTAAATTAAAGAGACCATCATTTTCAAGATTATATATTTCAAAGTTAGAAATTGGTTTAAATTAGTTTTACAGCCCAAAGATCGTTTCCAGCATATTTAACAGAAAGGTCACATCGTTGAAAAAAGTTCCGGTGTGTAAATAAAAAAAACACTTTTACATCGTTTTCCCTTTTGATGTACCAGGTTAAAAGAACACCTACGACAATGAAGAGTGGATTTGCCAGGATAGTGTATCATATCTTTAAAAAGTTAATCAAAAATTTCTCTTGTGCGGGACCAGGGGAAACCAACGCGGACCACACAACAGAGTATGACTGCCAGCAGAAAGCCATGATCAGGGAATGGAGAGCTCAGTTCCACAGGGAATCCATGGGACAGACACGAGCTGATTTCCCCTTTGGTTATGTTCAGGTATGAGCCGTCTGCTGCGTGTCTCCTTTCTTTTGCTTTGGAACTGCAGCGTCTATCAAATCCTGCTGAAAAGAGGGCTACACAGATGTTTGTGTTATAACTTACTTACAGCCCGTTGAGCCTGTTGGCATGTTTGTGTTATAAACTGTGATAAATAAATGGCTTTTGACTAGATGAATCGATTTGTTTGTTTCTTTGTTTGTGTCTTTCTGTCTTTCTTTCTTTTTATTTTTGTTTGTTTTTTACTTTCATTTTACTTTTGGTCTTTGTGCATCCCACTTTCTAGCTGGTAAGTTGTTTGGTCGCTTCTTAAGATTTTTGTTTTTTGTTTTTCCGCAGCTTGATAACCACTACTTGATCTTAACGTCACAAGTCTTTGTGAAAAAAAACCTCCCTTTGCATTCCCCTCCCCTTATTACAAGATGTTGCAACCGATCATTTTCCAGCTGGGAGCCATTGATGACAAGGGCTACGTGGGAGGCTTCCCGGCACTGCGCTGGTCCCAGACAGCCAACCACGGCTACAGCCCCAACAGCGACCAGCACAACGTCTTCATGGCAGTGGCCATGGATCTCCCCGACTTCACGTCTCCCCATGGCGCGTGAGAATGTAGAAGAAAAGTATACATGTTTAACAGGCGTAGCCGTGTCGAGCTATGGTACCTAAATTCCCTACATTTCTCTAGTCTCCTGTGTGAGAGTAGATACTCCACACAAAAACAATACCGTGTTTGTTTGTTGTTGTTGGTTGAGTTGGTTTTTGTTCTCTCTTCTTGCTGACATTTCCTGAGTTTAAAAAAAGCGGGTGGGGGGAGGGGGAGGGGGCTGCTTTCAAGCAGGAGGGGCTTTGTGGTTTTCAATCCATAAGTTCCATAGAAAAGAAACACTAGGTTATTCTTGTGACCGTTTTAATGTTTACAACGTCTTTGGGTCAGGTATCGTTGCGTTTCTAATGCGGAAATGGAGACCATGAGCGAAATCTCTTTTTACAAGTATCCACAGGAATTAAGTATGTCCAGGGCCGGATCTGGGGGGGGGGGTTCCTGGGGTTCCGTACCCCCCCCCCCCCCCCCCTGGCCATCCAATGTACCTCTCAGAGAAGAAAAAATGTGGACTTTGGACCCCTGCCTTCAGTTGGAACCCCCACCTCAAGCGAACTTGGTCCGGCCCTGATGTCTGTCGTTTTAACCCTTGGAAAGACCTTGGAATATGCTGAAGAAAACCAACAAAATAAGAAGGGCCATATGGTATATATTTGAGAAGAGAATAAAAGGAAAAAATGTGATGTATTTTGAGATCATCATCTAAAAAAGAATATCTAAAGGATATCCTGAGTGTGAAAAAAGCCTTAATAGGAGTATGGTATTTTATGAGAAAAAGCATCATTGTAAATTGTCCCTATATGGGCCGTAAGTATTAAGCTGTCCATTATCATCTGTCTTAGCATCCACCCTCGCTACAAGCAGGAGGTAGCCCAGCGGTTAGTGATGAGTGCCCTGAACGTGGCGTACGGCCACAAGGGGGTCAAATTCCAGGGGCCTTTCCCTACCAAGATCTTAACCTCTAGCTCTGGGAACAGCCTGACCATTGAGTTCGACGCCGGTTCTGCTCAACTGGACATTCGCAACACTCATGGTTTTGAGGTGTGTATATATTTTTATGTTGTGTTTTAGCAATAGCGCGCTTATCACAATTAAAGTTCTGGTGTGTGCCGTTCCTGGTTAAAACTTCATGACTGATGTGATGATCCAGAGAATAATGATATTGCTGATGCCTTGATGTTGCTGATTCTGATGAAGACGATGATGACGATGTTGACGTTGATGATGATAATGATGCTGCTGCTGATGATGATGATGATGATGATGATGATGGTGATGATGATGATGACCTTGACCATTATAGCTGTCTTTAAACTCTCCATCAGATCTGCTGTAGCGGCGGCTGCAACATGTTCAACAACGCAGTAGCCGCGCCCATCACAGCACACAGCCAGTCCAGCGTGACAGTGGACAGCAGCGGGTGTGGGTCGCAGCACGTGCAGGTCGTGCGTTACGCGTGGAGGACCAGCCCCTGTCACCTGCTGCAGTGCGCTGTCTACGACTCCATCACCGGCCTCCCCGCGCCCACCTTCTACCTCACCGTGCCTGAGGGAGGAGGGCTCATTGGCTGAGAGGGGAGGCATTTTACATAGATGTCACTTGTCTTAGTCGTCATTGGCTGAGAAAACAAATGTTTTTCTGTGTTGCAAGGACAATTACCAAGAAACGTGTGTCGAAAACGTGTTTCTTTTTCATTGTTAAAGTTCATATTGTGTGCTTTGTTTCTGTCTTTCTGTATATCAGGATCTGTTTCCTCTCGGTCTGTCTCTTTCTCTTTTTCCCTCTGTCTTACACACACACACACACACACACACACACACACACACACACACACACACACACACACACACACACAATACACACACAATACACACACACACAATACACACAATACACACACACACGCACACACACGCACACACACACACACACACACACACACACACACACACACACACACACACTACACACACTCACGCATGCATGCACCCACACGCATGCATTCACCCACACTATGTACATATTCGTGTTCAAGCCGCACCACCACCGCATGCATTCACCCACACTATGCACATATTCGTGTTCAAGCCGCACCACCACCGCATGCATTCACCCACACTATGTACATATTCGTGTTCAAGCCGCACCACCACCGCATGCATTCACCCACACTATCATGTACATATTCGTGTTCAAGCCGCACCACCACCGCATGCATTCACCCACACATGTACATATTCGTGTTCAAGCCGCACCACCACCGCAGAAAAGAACCTTGAAATGAAATATTTCATATTCGACACAGAATCGAATCGAATTACAGAGACAATCCTTCTCGCGTCATTTGTAATGAATTATTTTCGCAACTGACACGAGGGTAAATCTGTTGAATCATTTAAGCCCCAAAAATCTATCTGTACAACAGCTATACATAACTATAGTGTTCCATCTTATTAACAGCTATTGTGTTTTCAGCGTAGCAATAGGGTCCGATATTTAGACGAGACAAGTATAATGCGACGAGTCGAAGACGAGTCGCATTATACTTGTTCGAGTCTAAATATCGGACCCTATTGCTACGCTGAAAACATAATAGCGATTATATAGCTGTTATGACCTTGATTCGTTGTTCCAAACTTACAAAATGACAGTTTTTGCCTCGATGCGTTGATCTCAGGTTTTTATGGATAGCAGACGAACTTTTTACGCACATCATCAGTGTTCGCGCAGACATGCACACCGCTACACGCTTTCTGACTTCAAGTGCATTCGATTTCACAACACAGTTGTTGAAACTGCCAGCTTTTTAAGTTGTCAGTGTATGCTGTTGTCGATAGAAACATCGCCACGTGGTACAGATGTGTAAACCGGAACCATGCGTCGGCCATTTTACTCAATATGCTTTTGGATATTGCGCCAAATGGCCGACTTCGGCAGCTACACGCTTTCTGACTTTGGAAGAAAAACTGACTCCAAGTGCATTCGATTTCACAACACAGTTGTTGAAACAGCTTTTTAAGTTGTCAGTGTATGCTGTTTTCGATAGAAACATCGCCGCGTGGTACAGATGTGTAAACCGGAACCATGCGTCGGCCATTTTACTCAATATGCTTTTGGATATTGCGGAAAATGGCCGACTTTGGCAGCAATATGCTTTGATGATCGGGAGATACCATCCAATCACAGCCCCCGAATTCCCCCACGTGTTCATCAGAATAGCTATATATATGTTTATGAAGCAATCGATCAAGAATGAAATTTCATCTTCGCTTTAGCGCGAATTCTTTCGGTCGATTAACTAGCATCCAGCTCTCTTGTCTCCCAATTATTCTCACCTCGCCCGCAGAGCAGGAGGGGGAAAGCAACAGACCAAACTGCTGCCATCTTGAAAAAAGAACAGATTTGTTATTCGTTCCTTTTCTTTCTTTGTACGGGACACACCTAGACGCCACAATAAATAAAAGTAAAAGTACATTGTCTAGGGCCACTAATATACCATTTTTTGAACTTTGCTTGTATATGTTGCGAGTTCAGATTGTACTGGTCTGCTTTTAAAGCACCAATATAATAAAGAAACATTGCACTTATACGTACATAGCAAGATAAGGTCAGGGGATTTGTTGCAGAACAAAACCTTTTTGCTCCGTATCAAATGTGTAGAAACAAATACTGCAAGCAATATCCAGGCTAGAGTTCGTGCTGAACGGAGAGGCACAGTAACCGATCTAAAAACGTCCAGAATCCATTTCATCTCATTTCTTTTCATTTTATTTCATATTGTGTCGTCCCATTGCTCCAAAATGTAGGTAGCTTCCTCTCAATGGAAAACCAGCAGCAAAAAAGAATCGCAATACCTAGGTAGGTACGTGTTAGGTGTAGTCAGCAACCAGCGCTTCTGGCCGAAAGACAGAGGTCGTGTTCGTGTCATAGTCTCTGGGCGGCGCATAGCGGTAATGGTGGAGTCACACCAAGACGACGCACGGCCAGCGCACTCAGTGAAAATATCGCGAAAAATTGCGATTTTAGCCAGTGCGTTGTCGTTCGCTGGGTGTGCGTCAATATGCGTTACTCGTTCGTCGAGCGCGCTAAACCAACGCTACACATTCGTTGTCATTCGCTGTGTGCGTTGGGATTTTTTGAGCATGCACAAAAATGTGCTTCTACAAAACCGCGGTCACACAACCACGCACTGATCATTATTTTCCATTTTTGATTCATTTTCAGTGCGCTGGCCGTGCGTTGTCTTGGTGTGACTCCGCCATAACCTGTATCCGCCCCGGCCTGGATTTGAACATATGACCCGAGGATCACAAATACGGTATCACAGAATTTGACATTAAAGCCACCCTTCAATGTTGCAATTAAATTCCTTGCATGAAATGCAACTGTAACATTCTGTCTTAGATATGACAAGATCACTGTCTTTTTTCAGGGTCAACTTTTTTTTTCTGCGTCAGCTTCTAATTCAGGATTTTGAATAAAGGTACGATATCTGACATTACAGGGTGGAGGGTGGGGGGTCAGGGGAAGGACAAACTGCAAATTTAAATGAATACATGTACTGTAGGTGTACGTTTTTGGTACCCCACTGAGTTTAAATTTGTCAAAGAACGCTTGGCGCTATACCAGAATCCACATTACGGTATCTAAACTGTGACCTTACATTTTCAAAGACTGCAGATTACATGTACTGACACTCCAGTGAGCAAAAGGTCTGAAGTGTGTGTGTATGTGTGAGTGTGTGTGTATGTGTGAGTGTGTGTGTATGTGTGAGTGTGTGTGTATGTGTGAGTGTGTGTGTATGTGTGAGTGTGTGTGTATGTGTGAGTGTGTGTGTATGTGTGAGTGTGTGTTTGTGTGTGTGTGTGTGTGTGTGTGTGTGTTGTGTGTGTATGTGTGTGTGTGTGTGTGTGTGTGTGTGTGTGTGTGTGATCATGTTTTGCGTATGTGTGTGCGAGTGTATGTGTGTGGGTGTGGGTGTGTGTATGTGTGTGTTTGTTTGTTTGTTTGCTTAACGCCCAGTCCACCACGAACTTAGGGTGATATCAGGGCGGTGCTGCTTTGACATTTAACGTGCGCCACACACAAGACAGATGTCGCAGCACAGGCTTCATGTCTCACCCAGTCACATTATTCTGACACCGTACCAACCAGTCCTAGCACTAACCCCATAATGCCAGACGCCAGGCGGAGCAGCCACTAGATTGCCAATTTTAAAGTCTTAGGTGACCCGGCCGGGGTTCGAACCCACGACCTCCCGCTCACTGGGCGGACGCCTTACCACTAGGCCACCGTGTTGCGGTGTATGTGTGTATGTCTGTGTGTGTGTGTGTGTGTGTGTGTGTGTGTGTGTGTGTCTGTGTGTATGTGTGTGTGTGTGTATGTATGTGTGTATGTGTGTATGTGTGTCTGTGTGTGTGTGTGTGTGTGTGTCTTTAATTGTGTCTGTCTGTCTGTCTGACTGCTTCTCTGTGAGTCTGTTCTTTGTGTGTTGTCATCATGGATGCTTTTCCAGTAAACAACCAAAAAACGTTTATACATCACACAC
>NC_090258.1:29611996-29621996 GCF_037325665.1 Littorina saxatilis
TGTGTTTGTGCGTGCGTGCGTGCGTGTGTCTGTGTTTATTTTATATAACGCTGTGCGTCGTCATTATCTTTTTACATTTAGTCAAGTTTTTTGTTGATACGTTTGTATGTGTGCGTGTTTGCGTTTGTGTGTGTGGGTGTGTGCGTGTGGGTGCGCGCGTACGTGCGTGTGTCTGTGAGTGTGTGTGTTTGTTTTATGTAACCATGTGCGTCATCATTATCTGTTTTGTTGTTTCGTTTTCAGATCAATTATTGGCACGAAGACGACATCGCGACTACGTGGAAAGAATTCATCAGGTAAAGCGTTAAAAGCACACACCATCCTTTCACATCCAGCCAGGCTTGGACACGGGATAAGACCATCCCTCCACTTGGTCACATACCAACATAGAACAGCCTGGGTGCCCTCTAAACACAGCGGGGATTTTATGTTAGTGAATTGATTTCTAAAAAAAACTAAAATCCGCTGGTCGCCTTTACAAAATTGTTTCCTAATAAATTTCCATTGCGCGAAAGAAAGCACCAACACAGTTCATTTTTTTTTTTGGGGGGGGGGGGGGGGGGGGGGGCGGGCTTATTCCTTGTTAAAAGCCTTGCCAGTTCTGACACGGTGAGCAGAATCCACTCGTGCAAAAACATGAGTGAACGTGGGAGTTTCAGCCCATGAACGGAGAAGAAGAAGAACGTCCAGGCCAAGCAAATCGTTTGGCTTTGACACTGAAGGAGTTGAGGGACGTGGCCGAATAGTCATATCACAGAAAAAAATTTGAAGCAGGCGAACTTGACACTTTCATTTTGGCATTTTCAGCAGCGGTTAGCAGAGGTGCCATGACGGCCAATCCGCACAAGAGCCAACAATGATTTTAACCAGTTTTTTAAATTCGGTTAGTGATAGGATTTAGGGGGTTGGGGGATCTGTGTGTGGGGGAAGGCTGAGCGTGTCACTCGGATGCTTCCTGTTCTTCAACCGTCCCCCTAACCCCACTAACTGACCTCCTTGGAAATAGGAGGATAGGCTAGTATCCAATAATTCCTATTATTACTTTTTTTTAAATTTTGGGGTTGCACTCTCTCGTTTCCGTTGCGACGATAACCTAAAAAGGTTCCTGCAATGTACCGATCCTGATCCTGATTCTGTTCCTGACACAGCGTGACTTTTGTACTGGAAACTTGCATTCTCCCAGTAAGGTCATATATTGTACTACGTTGCAAGCCCCTGGAGCAATGTTTTGATTAGTGCTTTTGTGAACAAGAAACAATTAACAAGTGGCTCTATCCCATCTCCCCCCCCCCCTTTCCCCGTCGCGATATAACCTTCGTGGTTGAAAACGACGTTAAACACCAAATAAAGAAAGAAAGAAAGAACAGCGTGACTCATTGTGAAGGGCCAAGAGACTTCAAACACGTTAAAAAACCCACAAACAACACAGTTTTAGCCCGAACTGGTGGAAATAACGCAGATTCAATGATTTTTGATATTTTAACAGCCACGAAAGTAGAGGCAAAGCAAGCGATCTCACTCTCATAAACGTTTTTAATTAGAAAAAAACACAGTAAACACCAAGTTCCAAAGACTTTCGGGCCACGCCCTTCTTCAGTGAAATGAATGAGAATGTAAGTAAACAATGACCAATGACGTAAAATTCTTGATTAAAAAAAGAAAAAATCGTCATGTAAACGTCACAGCCAAACGTCATAAGTTTCGTTCTCTCTCTCTCTCTCTCTCTCTCTCTCTCTCTCTCTCTCTCTCTCTCTCTCTCTCTCTCTCTCTCTCTCTCTCTCTCTCTCTCTCTCTCTCTCTCTCTCTCTTTCTTTCTATCTCTCTATTTCGTTATCTCTCTCTCTATTTATCTCTCTCTATCCATCTCTCTCTATCTAACACACACACACATACACACACACACACACACACACACACACACACACACACACACACACACACACACACACACACACACTTGCAGGAAACAAACTGCATTTTCATCGATCCCTTAAGCATTTCCAAGAAAGGAAAGGTAGACATCCAAAGGCACAGGCAAGCCCCAAGCGATACAAATCGCGCAACACCTATCCTGAGTAGGCCTATACATTTCAGTCAAACACATTCAGGCCCTCAGGATAGTTGGTACGCAACTTATACCGCCAGAACCTCTCCCTCTGCCTCCGGATGTTCACGTTATCGACTTTGACCTGTTCAATTACAGTCACCCTTTTTTTATTTCATAAACGTTTTAACAGTTACTTGCCCCTGAAAGAATGGTGAGTTCCTGTTAGGAAACCGTAGACATACATTTTGCTTGTAATTACACATTCCTTCTTTTGCGTTTAATAAATTCTCATTTCTAACATGTTTTCTTGTTGAACAGGGTGGAAGGTCACGTGAGCGAAGGAATATACATCGGCATAATGTCCGACAGTAACTACATCTGTGAGGTGCGCGCCTACAACTCGGCTGGCTTGGGTCCCCGCTCTGAGACAATGCTCATTGAGTCAAAGCATGCACGTAAGTAATACAGAGAGAGAGAGAGATTTACCATTATTGTTTTGATATCGCTTTACGTGACTTGTTCTTTCTCTGTGCACAGATGTAGAGCACTACCCAGAAGAAGTACGGGTGTACAGATTGACCAAATGTTTTGATATCTCTTTACCCGATCTGTTCTCTGTGTACAGCGGCGGAGCAGAAGAAGTACGGGTGTACAGATTGACCAAATGTTTTGATATCGCTTTACCCGATTTGTTCTTTCTCTGTGTACAGCGGCAGAGTAGAAGAAGTACGTGTGTACAGATTGACCTATTGTTTTGATATTGCTTTTCGTGATATTTTCTTTCTCTGATTACAGGGGCAGAGCACTATCAAGAAGAAATACGGGTGTACGGATTGGCCAAATGTTTTGATATCGCTTTGTTCTTTCTCTGTGTACAGCGGCAAAGCACTACCCGGAAAAAGTACGGGTGTACAGATTGACCAAATGTCTTGATATCGCTTTACCCGATTTGTTCTTTCTCTGTGTACAGCAGCGGAGCAGAAGAAGTACGGTGTACAGATTGACCAAATGTTTTGATATCGCATTACGTGATATTTTCTTTCTCTGATTACAGCCCTGGCAAAGCACTATCAAGAAGAAGTACGGGTGTACAGATTGACCAGATGTTTTGATATCGCTTTACCCGATTTGTTATTTCTCTGTGTACAGATCGACCAAATGTTTTGATATCGCTTTACATGATTTGTTCTTTCTCTGTGCACAGCGGCAGTGAACTACCCAGAAGAAGTGCGGGTGTACAGATTGACCAAATGTTTTGATATCGCTTTGTTCTTTCTCTGTGCACAGCGGCACAGAGCTACCCAGAAGAAGTACGGGTGTACAGATTGACCAAATGTTTTGATATCGCTTTGTTGACTCACATGCGAAGCAAAAGTGAGTCTATGTACTCACCCGAGTCGTCCGTCCGTCCGTCCGTCCGTCCGTCCGTCCGTCCGTCCGTCCGTCCGTCCGTCCGTCCGTCCGTCCGTCCGTCCGTCCGTCCGTCCGTCCGGAAAACTTTAACGTTGGATATTTCTTGGACACTATTAAGTCTATAATAATAATAAATAATAATAACGGGCATTTATAAAGCGCCTTATCAAAAGTTCAAAGCGCGGGACAACAATACATGTATACAAAAATCATACAATCACTGTCAGATTCAAACAACACATCATGCACATCTCACATCCCCAGACTCTATACTAAGGAACTATCCGTAGTGTTGTTGGAACAAGTGAGTTTTCAAATTGGACTTAAAAGATGAAATGGATGGAGAGTGACGTAATTGAAAGGGGAGTGAATTCCATAACTGAGGTCCATAATGCGAAAACACCTGATGTGGCCTGATGGTGTTTGGTTACAAGATCTCAAAAAACATGTGCGGCAACTTGACCTCACTTCAAGTTCAAGGTCACAGGGGCCGTAATTGTTGTCCTAAAAACGACCATTTATCACATTTTCGCATTTTTTTCTGAAGTTATCGAGAATGGCAACCTTAGCTATGTATGCTATACAGGGCAATGTAAGCCCTATCTTTGGACGCCAGTTTGGTTGACCTTGCTTCAAGGTCAAGGTCGCAAGGGTCCTTTAAAGTTGGATTGTATACATATTTTGAAGTGACCTTGACCCTGAAATATGGAAGATAACTGTTTCAAACTTAAACATTTTGTGGGGCACATGTTATGCTTTCATCATGAGACACATTTGGTCATATATGATCAAGGTCAAGGTCACTTTGACCCTTATGAAATGTGACCAAAATAAGGTAGTGAACCACTAAAAGTGACCATATCTCATGGTAGAAAGAGCCAATAAGCACCATTGTACTTCCTATGTCTTGAATTAACAGCTTTGTGTTGCATGACCTTGGATGACCTTGACCCATGTATTTTGGTAGGAAAAATGTGTAAAGCAGTTCTTAGTGTATGATGTCATTGCTAGGTTTAGTTATTTGACCTTGACCCTGAAGCACAGACCTACCCAGAAGAAGTACGGGTGTACAGATTGACCAAATGTTTTGATATCGCTTTGTTCTTTCTCTGTGCACAGCGGCACAGACCTACCCAGAAGAAGTACGGGTGTACTCAGCAGGTCACGGCCAGGTGTTGGTGTGGTGGCGAGGGATTCACATCCTGCAGCCCGAGGCCAATGTCCACGGATTTGTGGTCAGTGCATTTTGCTGCTATGCTAACTGAGTAGTTCTGTCCCCAGAACTAGCGTCTATATGGGACATGACGTGGTTATATGCCAGGAAAGTAAATTTTTTTTAATTTTTTTTTATGTTTTTATTTTTTTTTACTGTCATTCTTTTAAAGGAGAAATCCGTAGTGTTCTTTCTTTGTTTTGTGGACTGAATCCCCCCCCCCCCCCCCCCCCAAAAAAAAAAAAAAAAAAAGCGGCGTATGGCTGCCTGAATGGTGGGGTAAAAACGGCCATACACTTAAAACCCCACTCGTGCAAAAACACGAGTGTACGTGGGAGTGTCAGCCCATGAACGCAGAAGAAGAAAGCAGAATAATTCCCCGTCAACAAACTGCTCCGAAAGTGTGTCAAAATGATCAGGCTCTTTCAGTATGTGACTTAATTCGTTTGCGAGGGGCTAATGAGCAGGATTGCAGAAATAAAAGAATCACAGGTTGGAGGATTGTATTGCATTACATGAATATTCTAATCTGGAAAACGACGTACTTTGATCGCAAGGGCGTTATCGTTATCTAGCATAAGACGCTAGAAAAAAAGATGCTGTTCGGAAATAACTCTGTCGGGTTTGTATGGATTTCTACAGAGTTAAAACTGTTGCATTTATTATTGGCAAACCTTCTCAGGTTAAACCCGAGGCCAGTGTGTTGGAACCACGTTGACAAGGCCAGTGTGTTGGAACCACGTTGACAAGGCCAGCGTGTTGGAACCACGTTGACAAGGCCAGTGTTGGAACCACGTTGACAAGGCCAGTGTGTTGAAACCACGTTGACAAGGCCAGTGTGTTGGAACCACGTTGACAAGGCCAGTGTTGGAACCACGTTGACAAGGCCAGTGTGTTGGAACCACGTTGACAAGGCCAGTGTTGGAACCACGTTGACAAGGCCAGTGTGTTGGAACCACGTTGACAAGGCCAGTGTGTTGGAACCACGTTGACAAGGCCAGTGTGTTGGAACCACGTTGACAAGGCCAGTGTGTTGGAACCACGTTGACAAGGCCAGTGTTGGAACCACGTTGACAAGGCCAGTGTGTTGGAACCACGTTGACAAGGCCAGTGTTGGAACCACGTTGACAAGGCCAGTGTGTTGGAACCACGTTGACAAGGCCAGTGTGTTGGAACCACGTTGACAAGGCCAGTGTGTTGGAACCACGTTGACAAGGCAAGTGTGTTGGAACCACGTTGACAAGGCCAGTGTGTTGGAACCACGTTGACAAGGCCAGTGTGTTGGAACCACGTTGACAAGGCCAGTGTTGGAACCACGTTGACAAGGCCAGTGTGTTGGAACCACGTTGACAAGGCCAGTGTTGGAACCACGTTGACAAGGCAAGTGTGTTGGAACCACGTTGACAAGGCAAGTGTGTTGGAACCACGTTGACAAGGCCAGTGTGTTGGAACCACGTTGACAAGGCCAGTGTGTTGGAACCACGTTGACAAGGCAAGTGTGTTGGAACCACGTTGACAAGGCCAGTGTGTTGGAACCACGTTGACAAGGCCAGTGTGTTGGAACCACGTTGACAAGGCCAGTGTTGGAACCACGTTGACAAGGCCAGTGTGTTGGAACCACGTTGACAAGGCCAGTGTTGGAACCACGTTGACAAGGCCAGTGTGTTGGAACCACGTTGACAAGGCCAGTGTGTTGGAACCACGTTGACAAGGCCAGTGTGTTGGAACCACGTTGACAAGGCCAGTGTGTTGGAACCACGTTGACAAGGCCAGTGTGTTGGAACCACGTTGACAAGGCCAGTGTGTTGGAACAACGTTGACAAGGCCAGTGTTGGAACCACGTTGACAAGGCCAGTGTTGGAACCACGTTGACAAGGCCAGTGTGTTGGAACCACGTTGACAAGGCCAGTGTTGGAACCACGTTGACAAGGCCAGTGTGTTGGAACCACGTTGACAAGGCCAGTGTCGGAACCACGTTGACAAGGCCAGTGTGTTGGAACCACGTTGACAAGGCCAGTGTGTTGGAACCACGTTGACAAGGCCAGTGTGTTGGAACCACGTTGACAAGGCCAGTGTGTTGGAACCACGTTGACAAGGCCAGTGTTGGAACCACGTTGACAAGGCCAGTGTGTTGGAACCACGTTGACAAGGCCAGTGTTGGAACCACGTTGACAAGGCCATTGTGTTGGAACCACGTTGACAAGGCCAGTGTGTTGGAACCACGTTGACAAGGCCAGTGTGTTGGAACCACGTTGACAAGGCAAGTGTGTTGGAACCACGTTGACAAGGCCAGTGTGTTGGAACCACGTTGACAAGGCCAGTGTGTTGGAACCACGTTGACAAGGCCAGTGTTGGAACCACGTTGACAAGGCCAGTGTTGGAACCACGTTGACAAGGCCAGTGTGTTGGAACCACGTTGACAAGGCCAGTGTTGGAACCACGTTGACAAGGCCAGTGTGTTGGAACCACGTTGACAAGGCCAGTGTGTTGGAACCACGTTGACAAGGCCATTGTGTTGGAACCACGTTGACAAGGCCAGTGTGTTGGAACCACGTTGACAAGGCCGGAGCACGTGTAGAAAGTTTGCCTCAATAAAAGCAAGAGTATTCACTCTTTCACAACCCGTGCAGACCCAACAGTTATTTTCCAACATTGTCTATTGTGTGCAGACGCTGTGTCTCTTTCAGTGTCATGATTGTGTGGGATATTCGCGAGCTGTTCACTATTTGAAAAAGCAACGAGTGAAAATCTGGTGGGACACAGCAAGCCATGCAGTATTCTCTATGTATCAAATAACCAAAGGGAAGTAATATGCATTTCGTTTAAGATTCTAATATATGTTAAGGTACAGAGAACATCTGGCAATTTTTTATTCTTTACTTCTTTTTCTTGGGGGGGGGGGGGGGGGGGTGGTTGGGGGGGGGGGGGGGGAATGGGGGGCATTACGATGTATTAGGCCACAAAAAAAAAAATTGTCTGTTTCTGGTCACCCGACCGACCCTAAATTTCGGCGCCGACCCTAAACTTTTTTTTTCCAAACTCAAATTTTCTTTTTTTTTGGTGGTAAAGGACAGGGTGAGAAAATGAACAACAAAAACGTGTGAAAACGAAAGTCCGCTGACGATTTGTAAATGTGTTGAGTGTCTTGTCTCTATGTATAGTGAATCCAGTCTCTTTGCGCGATTTTTAAAGTTAGTTTTATTGGTCTACATTTGGGGTAAAAAAAAAATTTAAAAAAAAATCCCGACCTACCGACCCTATTTTTTTTAGCCATGTTACCAGAAACAGACACATTTTTTTTTTTGGCCTTAGCTCGAAACGAGCAGTTGACTTATGTTGCGAGCAGTAGACTTAACATGAAATGAAAACCTGGAGGCATGTTCGTGAATGACTGTCGCTTATTCTTCTTGTCTTGTGTGTCATGTGCGCCTTAATTCCCTTCGTTTTGATTAATATTTCTATTTGTTTCAGCTCTATTTTTGGCCAGCCAATGAGCACTACCGCTCTGCCTGCGAGATGGTTATTCATGACCACCACGCGCACGAGACGCACTTGACCGTTGACCCCGGGGTCATCTACGCCCTGAGGGTCGGCGCTTACAGTGAGGGGGGATATGGAAAGAAGTCGCCTACAATGTACTTCACCTTGGGTGAGAACACAGACATGCAGACAGATAGACAAGCTAAAACTAAACTCCACACACACACACACACACACACACACACATAAACACACGGCATGTATACACATGCATGCACACACACACAAACACACACATTTGTTTGTTTGTTTGTTTGCTTAACGCCCAGCCGACCACGAAGGGCCATATCAGGGCGGTGCTGCTTTGACATATAACGTGCGCCACACACAAGACAGAAGTCGCAGCACAGGCTTCAAACACACACATGCATACACATGCATGCACACACACACACACACACACACACACACACACACACACACACACACACACACACACACACACACACACACACACACACACACACACACACGGGATGGTAGGACAGAAACCTAGGCAGGCAGGCAGACTTACAGACATAAATGTTTGTCATCATTTTCACGAGTTTTCATTCACAAGCACCTGGGAAATAAATGTCATGTTCCCCGGGGAATAAATCCCCGGTTACCATAGTTGCAGGAAGCCCTATTACATGGATAATCAAAAGCAAACCCAATAGAAACGCTCGAGGATTCTTCGGCTCTTTTCATTGGCGTTTCCCCAGACCTAAACAGACGACACTGCTTCGCCAAGTTCCAAATACGAACTGGCAAACTGGCAAATGTAAACAAAAAACAAAACTACCTCATCAAAGGTCATACATTTATGCTTTATCGCAAACAAATGAAACCTATCGATATGTTTTATCTTCTCACAAAGTCATGGAGTGCGTGTATCTCTGTTTGGAGAAACACGAACGTCAAGTTTAAGTCAAACCAATTGACCCCTGACACACACATTTTGACCCGTGCACAAGACGTTGTATCGATAAACTAAGCGCAAATAAAAAAATAATAATAAAAAAGCAAAGAATATAGCAACAAGAAATGAAGACATCTGACAAAGCCGAGCAAGCAGAATGACAAGTCTAATGAAAAACAGAGAGGCAATGAGAAACAAGATCGCGATTATCTTTCCTTCGCGGCACGACGCAAATCGTTTGTGTCCTTTGACCCAATTCGTGCAGTGCTGCACGATGCAAATCTTCTGTGACCTTTGACTCAACGTACCTTCAATATTCGATTACTAATATTTACCACTGAAAACCGAGGGGTGGAATACCGAGAGGGGCAGGGTGGTAGGGCGATGGTGAAATGTAATGAAGGGACACGTGTAGCAATAAGAGAAAACCGATTCTGCAATAACACAAACAAGAACAAACAAGTCGCGTAAGGCGAAAATACAATATTTAGTCAAGTAGCTGTCCAACTCACAGAATGAAACTGAACGCAACGCAACGCAGCAAGACCGTATACTCGTAGCATCGTCACTCCACCGCCCGTGGCAAAGGCAGTGCCCGTGGAATTGACAAGAAGAGCGGGATATTCGTTGCGCTGAGAAGGATAGCACGCTTTTCTGTACCTCTCTTCGTTTTAACTTTCTGAGCGTGTTTTTAATCCAAACATATCATATCTATATGTTTTTGGAATCAGGAACCAACAAGGAATAAGATGAAAGTGTTCTTAAATTGATTTCGAAAAAAAAAAATTGATAATAATTTTTGTATATTTAATTTTCAGAGCTTGTTTTTAATCCGAATATAACATATTTATATGTTTTTGGAATCAGCAAATGATGGAAAATAAGA
>NC_090258.1:29624496-29664652 GCF_037325665.1 Littorina saxatilis
CTAAGCGCCTTGCAAAAACATACATACATAAATGATTCTGTACACAATTCAAATTCGAATAATAATAAACATCGAAAGAAACAAATGCAATTTACAAAGTTTTCAATGCACATTCATGAAATGTTGCAACGAATCAGACCATCCCTGCACATGGTCATACACCAAACCTCAACCGGCTGGGTGTTGTTCGTGCAGAGGGGGAATTTTTGAATAAATAAATGTCTTTGCTGACACCGGTGTCAATCAACAACAACAACAACAAATCATCAAAACAATGCCCATTCCGTGCAAGAATCTGTCGGGATGTTAACTTTTCATATGTGGAGAGGGTGAGGAGGGGAGTAGC
Source organism: Littorina saxatilis (assembly GCF_037325665.1). NCBI lineage: Eukaryota > Metazoa > Mollusca > Gastropoda > Littorinimorpha > Littorinidae > Littorina > Littorina saxatilis. The sequence continues at coordinate 29,624,843 of NC_090258.1, forward strand.
CCAATGTAACTAGCCTAGGCAGATCTGTGAGGTCAGCCAAACTGAAGGAAGGAGTATTTTCGTGTTGCTATAACCAACCGAACTCTGACATGGATTACAGGATCTTTTCCGTGCGCACTTGGTCTTGTGCTTGCATGTACACACAAAGGAGGATAAGGCACTAATAGGTCTGCACATAAGTTGACCTGTGAGATGAGAGAAATCACCACCCTTAATCCACCAGGCGCTGCCGAGATTCGATCCCACGACCTTCCGATTAGGAGGCCGATGTCTTATCCACTAACCAATGCGCCAGTCTGGGAAGATTTGATATAATATGCCAAAATAATTGCACTTGAAGGACTGCATCTTTAATGAAAAATTAATTGTTTCTGTTGACAGAGGGACAAGTGACCATTGATGCATCGTTCGCCAAAGAGATCGACGTCTTCCTCGCGTCTGCTACAGCACCATCTGTGTCTCTGCTGCTTGTCTGCGCATGCGTCATGACCTTCATGGCAGACTTTTTGTGACCTTGAATCCCCCTTCCCCTGTACATATTTATATTTTGTCCCAAAAAAAAGGGAGAGAGAGAACAAGAAAGAGATGGAATTGAATGATGCCTTCTTGATTGTAAACCATACAGTGTATATACCGTAAAATCCCTAGCAAACGCCCACCCCCCACTTTTGGCCAAAAGTTGTGCAGAGGGGTCACTACCTAGGAAACGCCCACCCCTTTTTTTTTATTTTTTTTTTATTTTGTTTTAAGACATTCGGCCTTCTTTATCTACGATTTGTGCACACTGTTCGATGATTCGCCGGTTTTTTCCTTCTTATTTGTTTCTATCACAGAACGTTGATCTTTATTTGTGTAAACAAACGGTGTGTTTATTTTTCATTAAAATCGCATAAATCACATGTTGTATCACTTTTTTTTTCTTGTGAAAATGTGATGACACTTTATCTTGCAAAGGGGTGTCTACCTAGCAAACGCCCACCCCTTACTTGTACCCGAAAACTGTGCAGAGGGGGGGGGGGGGGTTGGGCGTTTGCTAGGGATTTTACGGTATAGTCCAAAGTCTTTTGGTTTTTGTAAGTGTTTGTGTGTGGGAAACTTTTGCGGTCCATCTGTTTCGGAATCCGTTCTTGATCATAAAATGATATACAATGAAGTAAAATAAAATACGATACAATGAAATAAATTAAAAAGCAAAAAATATTACGATAAAATAAAAGACCCCGTCTTCACCTCAAGTAAAACCTGTCAAAAAAAAGAAGACGAAAAAAACCGACGGGGTTTTTGACCGTTTTCTTATTTTGTTTTTAACATTTTCACCGACAATGTCTTGCGGAAGAAAATGCTAACAAGTCGCGTAAGGCGAAAATACAATATTTAGTCAAGTAGCTGTCGAACTCACAGAATGAAACTGAACGCAATGCCATTTTTCAGCAAGACCGTATACTCGTAGCATCGTCAGTCCACCGCTCATGGCAAAGGCAGTGAAATTGACAAGAAGAGCGGGGTAGTAGTTGCACTAAGAAGGATAGCACGCTTTTCTGTACCTCTCTTTGTTTTAACTTTCTGAGCGTGTTTTTAATCCAAACATATCATATCTATATGTTTTTGGAATCAGGAACCGACAAGGAATAAGATGAAAGTGTTTTTAAATTGATTTGGACAATTTAATTTTGATAATAATTTTTATATATTTAATTTTCAGAGCTTGTTTTTAATCCGAATATAACATATTTATATGTTTTTGGAATCAGCAAATGATGGAGAATAAGATAAACGTAAATTTTGATCGTTTTATAAATTTTTATTTTTTTTTACAATTTTCAGATTTTTAATGACCAAAGTCATCAATTAATTTTTAAGCCACCAAGCTGAAATGCAATACCGAAGTCCGGGCTTCGTCGAAGATTACTTGACCAAAATTTCAACCAATTTGGTTGAAAAATGAGGGCGTGACAGTGCCGCCTCAACTTTCACGAAAAGCCGGATATGACGTCATCAAAGACATTTATCAAAAAAATGAAAAAAACGTTCGGGGATTTCATACCCAGGAACTCTCATGTAAATATTTTAACATCGAGGGGGAATCGAAACGAGGGTCGTGGTGTATGTGCGTGTGTGCGTGTGTCTGTGTGTCTGTGTGTGTGTGTAGAGCGATTCAGACTAAACTACTGGACCGGACACACACACACACGCACATACACCACGACCCTCGTTTCGATTCCCCCTCGATGTTAAAATATTTAGTCAAAACTTGACTAAATATAAAAAAGGGCTATTGTTTCCTCCTGCAGCAATGCTGAAGAATGACCCCATGAAAGTGAGAATGCAGAAAAGTTGTATTAAATCCTGTGTAAGCGTTGTTATAGTTTATAAGTGCTTGCTTGCTTTTGCGTTGCTTCTGTGTTTCATGAATATATGCAGTCTGCTTGCTGTTAAGACAAATGTTTTGTTGTTCTATGTCCGCCCCCCCCCCCCCCCCCCCCCCCCCCCCAATGTAGGGGAAGGGCTCCTATGGACCCCTTTTTGTTTCATGCTGATAACTAGCTTGTTTTCTTGCGAAGAAGTTTCATTTTGTGTTTGGTAGTCCTTCTCTCTTAGGTCAACCGTTAGGCCTAATTAGAGTGAAATAGCTTTGATAGATATTCAGCAAAAATTAAATACAGAAAAAATCACAAAGGGTCCATATTAGGAGCCTGGGCGCCTAATATGGACCAGTGAAGCGGCCTTCACGAATCACTGTAAAAAGCCCCCTATACTTCAAAATAACATGATACAACTTAGTGTGCAAGTCAGACTAATTAAAATATGCTTTAGATTTATCTGTTTCGGTTTGACGAGAGCATTATTTGAAGCACACCAGGAAAGTAAAGAAGCTTATCAAAAACAGAGTGAAAATAAGTGAAATTATCAACTTCCACGAAAAGAAAACTATTTGTTATATTTCTTTTAAATCTCGAGGGCGAGTTATAGGTTATTTCCAGTAAGCTTCTAAATGAATTAATGAAAATAGCCTTTAGCTTTTATTTTCTTCGATTTGTTGAAAGTGGTCCATATTAGGGGACTCACACATACTTTGAGATTTTGCTATAATTTTTTGTTTGCAGGAGAAACTCAGGGTCAAGACTGCTAAATTGTAACAAATACGGTCTTAGCTGTCATATATAGCAATTTTTGTGTGATAAAAGCGTTGGCTGTGGACAGAAACGAGTTCGTTCTATGCGGCAAATTTAGAGTGAACCATGCCAAAAGTGAAAAAAAAGAGAAAAAGCCTAACGGTTTTGAGGTTTTTGTTTCTGCAACTGTTTTGACATGTGCAAGTTGTCCAGAGAGGGTGAGTACAGCCAATGCAATTGTGTTGAGCGCTCTAGCGCCGTTAGTTTGTCAGAACAGGAGGTGGTCCATATTAGGAGCCGGTCCATATTAGGAGCCCTTCCCCTACGTTGTCTTGATTGTGTATATGCACGAGAGAATCTTGGTCATATTATATCTTCTTTTTTTTTAAACACACAGTCTGCTATGTAAAATCGCTGTATGACTTGATGCAATTGTGCATACCTTTGTGGAGCGTAGAATATGCGATTGACTGAGTTTGAGAATGACAAGAGAGAGAGAGAGAGAGAGAGAGAGAGAGAGAGAGAGAGAGATGTGCGTGTGTGTGAGAGAGGAGGAGAGAAAAGGAGAGATGTGACATTTGTGTTAATTTGTAGACGTATGTTTTTAATTATAACTGTGAGCGTGTGCTGCCTCCTTCTTTTTTTTATATATACCAAAACTACTTGTCATACCATTTTCTGATTGTATAATATCTGATAAATCGAAATGTTTTATCACAGCTTTCTGTTTAGTGTATGTGTGTGTGTGTGTGTGTGTGTGTGTGTGTGTGTGTGTGTGTGTGTGTGTGTGTGGCATTCTCTCTCTCTCTCTCTCTCTCTCTCTCTCTCTCTCTCTCTCTCTCTCTCTCTCTCTCTCTCTCTCTCTCTTATTGATCTTGTGGTGTCCTAGTTTTCACGAAACACGCAGTCACTTTCCTCGAAACTTATCAATCTCCAATAGCGAAAAATAGCAGCACATGAATGCACAACACATACAAACTGCAATATAATTTGCATTCTGTCAACCAAATAATTAATCTGCGTGTGCAGAAATTGCATCACCTGCATCACATACAAAGACCAGAGACAATGACGTCAATCAGCACTAATTGCGTCACTCACCAGCAGAATAACAAACGTCAACAATTATTGCTTGCGTCAACGGATAGAATGAGGAAATGCATAAAAGCTGTTTTGTTTTTGAGCGAGAAATAATTTTGCTGAAACCTGCAAAAATGACACAGTGTGTTCTATCCCAAGGGTATGTCGATAATTACGTCACATTTTGCATGGCTATTCGTGTTTGCAACCCATTACTGTTACCAGTGTTAGACGAGTTAATGATGCTGAAAGCGATTCTGGGTTGTTTCGGTTGAATGAACTTTATTTGACCTCCAAACTCTCGATGTTGTGATCCAGGGTCATGATGACCGAAATTAACATCATGCCGTCATGGTTTAGTGCGCCGTCGTAAACATTATCATATACCACGTGACTACACACGACAATAATTATGCAGACGATAAAAAAGCACCATTAGCCTGGAATTTGCAATCAACACAATTTCTACCTTCTATGCAGAACTAGTGAAGTCAAGCCAAGTTTAGAATGCCCAAAACCAGTGTTGTTGACTAAAGTTTTAATAGAGGGTGATTTTTGTCGTAGCTAGCTTTTACCCATGCGTCACAAATGCCATGAAGTGGTGTCCTTTATTGGCCCAACAAACTGTGATAAACGAACAAAACCTGCGGTACATCTAGTTCGATTTCATTCTGATATGTTTCCGTCTGTGAGTTACAAAAAGTCCATCGTTGCACAGTGACAAGCTCACACAGATAGCCTACACGTGCACTAACAGGCTCACGTATATATACGCCTTCAGAATATATACAATCGTAGGGCTGTCCGATATGCACCAGAATGTGTGAGCAGAGACGTCAATGACAGTGGAACATTACTCGCGCAGGACTGTCCGATATGCACCGGAACTTGCGAGCAGAGAGGTCATACTTTTAATTGGCACTCGCAGTAACTAATTTGATTAACTGAAGTAAAGCTGACTTATGCAGACAAAATGGACTGGAATCATGTACTTTCTGAAAACGTTTGTACGTTTGTTTTTGTTTCGTTTGTTTGTTCGTTTGTTTGTTTGAAAATCAGTTGCCTTGAGCAGATCTACCACTTAACCTCACCCATTCCTTTCTTCTATCGTTCAAGATTTAAGCAAAGCAATCCCCAACAGTATGATATTCTTTTTTCTCCCCACAACAATTAATCTTTTTGTGCCTTCTAAAAAGCAGTTTCTTCACGGTGTTTCGCCTCCATTCGAATGCAGACGGCACGCTTAACGCTAGCAACACTCGCCAATTTTCGGAATGGAGAATAAACGAGCCACACTGGAAACGGGCGTGGTCGCCCCTCACGTGCGCACGTGCTCAGACTCCCCACGCACAGGATTGGGGCCCTGAATGGGGGGTAGCGTGTGTGATAAAAAGTCAGCGGCAATATTTACTCGTTTGATTAACACTCTGATCCCTCCGCGTCACCCCCCGGTGAAGGGTTTTGGTGAAATACAGGATCGGAACTAAAGCGGGGAGAGAACTGATGTGAGAGCAGAGTTGCCTCCCCGCCCTCCATTCAAGAAAGAAAAGCTTGGGTGGTTTATCGGCCTTGGAAAAGTCACGAGTTTGAGTGAAAAAGTGAAAACAGTCGGAGGGAAGTTGGTCTTTGCGCACGCGCTGGATGAACAGTTTGCATTGTGGAAGAGTATCGGGACAATGTGCTTTTAGTCGGCATGCATATGTGTGCGGGTCAAAGTGTGCATGTCTCTGTGTCCGTCTCTGTCTGGGCTGTCACAACGTCCTCCCCTGGTGTGCATGTCTCTGTGTCCGTCTCTGTCTGGGCTGTCACAACGTCCTCCCCTGGTGTGCATGTCTCTGTGTCCGTCTCTGTCTGGGCTGTCACAACGTCCTCCCCTGGTGTGCATGTCTCTGTGTCCGTCTCTGTCTGGGCTGTCACAACGTCCTCCCCTGGTGTGCATGTCTCTGTGTCCGTCTCTGTCTGGGCTGTCACAACGTCCTCCCCTGGTGTGCACGTCTCTGTGTCCGTCTCTGTCTGGGCTGTCACAACGTCCTCCCCTGGTGTGCATGTCTCTGTGTCCGTCTCTGTCTGGGCTGTCACAACGTCCTCTCCTGGTGTGCATGTCTCGGTGTCCGTCTCTGTCTGGGCTGTCACAACGTCCTCTCCTGGTGTGCATGTCTCTGTGTCCGTCTCTGTCTGGGCTGTCACAACGTCCTCCCCTGGTGTGCATGTCTCTGTGTCCGTCTCTGTCTGGGCTGTCACAACGTCCTCCCCTGGTGTGCATGTCTCTGTGTCCGTCTCTGTCTGGGCTGTCACAACGTCCTCCCCTGGTGTGCATGTCTCTGTGTCCGTCTCTGTCTGGGCTGTCACAACGTCCTCCCCTGGTGTGCATGTCTCTGTGTCCGTCTCTGTCTGGGCTGTCACAACGTCCTCCCCTGGTGTGCATGTCTCTGTGTCCGTCTCTGTCTGGGCTGTCACAACGTCCTCCCCTGGTGTGCACGTCTCTGTGTCCGTCTCTGTCTGGGCTGTCACAACGTCCTCCCCTGGTGTGCATGTCTCTGTGTCCGTCTCTGTCTGGGCTGTCACAACGTCCTCCCCTGGTGTGCATGTCTCTGTGTCCGTCTCTGTCTGGGCTGTCACAACGTCCTCCCCTGGTGTGCATGTCTCTGTGTCCGTCTCTGTCTGGGCTGTCACAACGTCCTCCCCTGGTGTGCATGTCTCTGTGTCCGTCTCTGTCTGGGCTGTCACAACGTCCTCCCCTGGTGTGCATGTCTCTGTGTCCGTCTCTGTCTGGGCTGTCACAACGTCCTCCCCTGGTGTGCACGTCTCTGTGTCCGTCTCTGTCTGGGCTGTCACAACGTCCTCCCCTGGTGTGCATGTCTCTGTGTCCGTCTCTGTCTGGGCTGTCACAACGTCCTCCCCTGGTGTGCATGTCTCTGTGTCCGTCTCTGTCTGGGCTGTCACAACGTCCTCCCCTGGTGTGCATGTCTCTGTGTCCGTCTCTGTCTGGGCTGTCACAACGTCCTCCCCTGGTGTGCATGTCTCTGTGTCCGTCTCTGTCTGGGCTGTCACAACGTCCTCCCCTGGTGTGCATGTCTCTGTGTCCGTCTCTGTCTGGGCTGTCACAACGTCCTCCCCTGGTGTGCATGTCTCTGTGTCCGTCTCTGTCTGGGCTGTCGCAACGTCCTCCCCTGGTGTGCATGTCTCTGTGTCCGTCTCTGTCTGGGCTGTCACAACGTCCTCCCCTGGTGTGCACGTCTCTGTGTCCGTCTCTGTCTGGGCTGTCACAACGTCCTCCCCTGGTGTGCATGTCTCTGTGTCCGTCTCTGTCTGGGCTGTCACAACGTCCTCCCCTGGTGTGCATGTCTCTGTGTCCGTCTCTGTCTGGGCTGTCACAACGTCCTCCCCTGGTGTGCATGTCTCTGTGTCCGTCTCTGTCTGGGCTGTCACAACGTCCTCCCCTGGTGTGCATGTCTCTGTGTCCGTCTCTGTCTGGGCTGTCACAACGTCCTCCCCTGGTGTGCATGTCTCTGTGTCCGTCTCTGTCTGGGCTGTCACAACGTCCTCCCCTGGTGTGCATGTCTCTGTGTCCGTCTCTGTCTGGGCTGTCACAACGTCCTCCCCTGGTGTGCATGTCTCTGTGTCCGTCTCTGTCTGGGCTGTCACAACGTCCTCCCCTGGTGTGCATGTCTCTGTGTCCGTCTCTGTCTGGGCTGTCACAACGTCCTCCCCTGGTGTGCATGTCTCGGTGTCCGTCTCTGTCTGGGCTGTCACAACGTCCTCCCCTGGTGTGCATGTCTCTGTGTCCGTCTCTGTCTGGGCTGTCACAACGTCCTCCCCTGGTGTGCATGTCTCGGTGTCCGTCTCTGTCTGGGCTGTCACAACGTCCTCCCCTGGTGTGCATGTCTCTGTTGTCCTCCCCTGGTGTGCATGTCTCGGTGTCCGTCTCTGTCTGGGCTGTCACAACGTCCTCCCCTGGTGTGCATGTCTCTGTTGTCCTCCCCTGGTGTGCATGTCTCGGTGTCCGTCTCTGTCTGGGCTGTCACAACGTCCTCCCCTGGTGTGCATGTCTCTGTGTCCGTCTCTGTCTGGGCTGTCACAACGTCCTCCCCTGGTGTGCATGTCTCGGTGTCCGTCTCTGTCTGGGCTGTCACAACGTCCTCCCCTGGTGTGCATGTCTCTGTTGTCCTCCCCTGGTGTGCATGTCTCGGTGTCCGTCTCTGTCTGGGCTGTCACAACGTCCTCACCTGGTGTGCATGTCTCTGTGTCCGTCTCTGTCTGGGCTGTCACAACGTCCTCCCCTGGTGTGCATGTCTCTGTGTCCGTCTCTGTCTGGGCTGTCACAACGTCCTCCCCTGGTGTGCATGTCTCTGTTGTCCTCCCCTGGTGTGCATGTCTCGGTGTCCGTCTCTGTCTGGGCTGTCACAACGTCCTCCCCTGGTGTGCATGTCTCTGTTGTCCTCCCCTGGTGTGCATGTCTCGGTGTCCGTCTCTGTCTGGGCTGTCACAACGTCCTCCCCTGGTGTGCATGTCTCGGTGTCCGTCTCTGTCTGGGCTGTCACAACGTCCTCCCCTGGTGTGCATGTCTCGGTGTCCGTCTCTGTCTGGGCTGTCACAACGTCCTCCCCTGGTGTGCATGTCTCTGTTGTCCTCCCCTGGTGTGCATGTCTCGGTGTCCGTCTCTGTCTGGGCTGTCACAACGTCCTCCCCTGGTGTGCATGTCTCTGTGTCCGTCTCTGTCTGGGCTGTCACAACGTCCTCCCCTGGTGTGCACGTCTCTGTGTCCGTCTCTGTCTGGGCTGTCACAACGTCCTCCCCTGGTGTGCACGTCTCTGTGTCCGTCTCTGTCTGGGCTGTCACAACGTCCTCCCCTGGTGTGCATGTCTCTGTTGTCCTCCCCTGGTGTGCATGTCTCTGTGTCCGTCTCTGTCTGGGCTGTCACAACGTCCTCCCCTGGTGTGCATGTCTCTGTTGTCCTCCCCTGGTGTGCATGTCTCTGTGTCCGTCTCTGTCTGGGCTGTCACAACGTCCTCCCCTGGTGTGCACGTCTCTGTGTCCGTCTCTGTCTGGGCTGTCACAACGTCCTCCCCTGGTGTGCATGTCTCTGTGTCCGTCTCTGTCTGGGCTGTCACAACGTCCTCCCCTGGTGTGCATGTCTCTGTGTCCGTCTCTGTCTGGGCTGTCACAACGTCCTCCCCTGGTGTGCATGTCTCTGTTGTCCTCCCCTGGTGTGCATGTCTCGGTGTCCGTCTCTGTCTGGGCTGTCACAACGTCCTCCCCTGGTGTGCATGTCTCTGTTGTCCTCCCCTGGTGTGCATGTCTCGGTGTCCGTCTCTGTCTGGGCTGTCACAACGTCCTCCCCTGGTGTGCATGTCTCTGTTGTCCTCCCCTGGTGTGCATGTCTCGGTGTCCGTCTCTGTCTGGGCTGTCACAACGTCCTCCCCTGGTGTGCATGTCTCTGTTGTCCTCCCCTGGTGTGCATGTCTCGGTGTCCGTCTCTGTCTGGGCTGTCACAACGTCCTCCCCTGGTGTGCATGTCTCTGTTGTCCTCCCCTGGTGTGCATGTCTCGGTGTCCGTCTCTGTCTGGGCTGTCACAACGTCCTCCCCTGGTGTGCATGTCTCTGTTGTCCTCCCCTGGTGTGCATGTCTCTGTGTCCGTCTCTGTCTGGGCTGTCACAACGTCCTCCCCTGGTGTGTATGTCTCTGTGTCCGTCTCTGTCTGGGCTGTCGCAACGTCCTCCCCTGGTGTGCATGTCTCTGTGTCCGTCTCTGTCTGGGCTGTCACAACGTCCTCCCTCGCCTGTGTGGATAGATAGGTAGAGAAAGACAGAGTAGCGAGAACAAAGAATAGAGACAAAGAGATACAGAGAGAGACAGAGACTGAGAGAGAGAGAGAGAGAGAATACTAGAGAGAAAAAGAATGAGTGCAAATAAGAGAGAGAGAGAGCTAGAGAGAGAGAGAGAGAGAAAATAGAGAGAGAAAAAACTACAAGAGAGAAAAAGAATGAGTTCAAATAAGAGAGAGAGAGAGAGGGAGAGAGAGAGAGGGAGAGAGAGAGAGAGAGAGAGAGAGAGAGAGAGAGAGAGAGAGAGAGAGAGAGAGAGAATGCAAGAAAAAACAAGTCGCGTAAGGCGAAATTACTATATTTAGTCAAGCTGTGGAACTCACAGAATGAAACTGAATGTAGTCCGCCGCTAGTGCAAAAGGCAGTGAAAGGGACGAGCCTGTTTGGCGCGGTAGCGGTTGCGCTGTGCTTCAAAGCACGCTTTACTGTACCTCTCTTCGTTTTAACTTTCTGAGCGTGTTTTTAATCCAAACATATCATATCTATATGTTTTTGGAATCAGGAACCGACAAGGAATAAGATGAAATAGTTTTTAAAACGATTTCGGAAATTTAATTTTAATCATAATTTTTATATTTTTAATTTTCAGAGCTTGTTTTTATCCGAATATAACATATTCATATGTTTTTTTGAATCAGAACATGATGAAGAATAAAATAAAAGTAAGTTTGGATCGTTTTATAAAAATATAATTTTAATTACAATTTTCAGATTTTTAATGACCAAAGTCATTAATTAATTTGTAAGCCTTTATGCTGAAATGCAATACCGAAGTCCGGCCTTCGTCGAAGATTGCTTGGCCAAAATTTCAATCAATTTGATTGAAAATTGAGGGTGTGACAGTGCCGCCTCAACTACACACACACACACACACACACACACACACACACACACACACACACACACACACACACACACACACACACACACACACACACATACACCACGACCCTCGTCTCGATTCCCCGAGAAAACATTTAAACTTGACTAAATGTAAAAAGAATGAGTGCAAAAGAGGGAGAGAGAGAGAGAGAGAGAGAGAGAGAGAGAGAGAGAGAGAGAGAGAGAGAGAGAGAGAGAGAGAGAGATACAAGAGAGAAAAAGAATGAGTGCAAAAAAGAGAGAGAGAGAGAGCGAGAGTCCCACCATCAGACAGACAGACAGACAGACAGACAAACAGACAGCCAGTTAGATACAGACAGACAGAAAGAGAAAGGACCGCGTCTTCCAATATAATAATATTCTTGCTAGCACTGTATCGTCTGGCATCATATCAATGATTGATGCAAATTAGAGGTCCCAGTGGCACTCAGTGTTGATTTTTTACACCACTGATTTGATGCGGTTGAGTGGAGAGCTTCTCCGTTTGTAGAGAGGGAGGTCACAACGTCATCACTAGAATATATATGGAGAGAGAGAGAGAGAGAGAGAGAGAGAGAGAGAGAGAGAGAGAGAGGCAGAGAGAGAGAGACAGAGACAGGGACAGACAGACAGACAGACAGACAGACAGAGACAGACAGACAGAGACAGACAGACAGACAGACGGACAGATAGAAACTAAGAATGAAAGAGAGAGATCAGAAAAAACGAAAGAGAAAGAAAGAAAGAGGGAGAAACAGAGAGAGAAACAAACAGACGGACAAACAGACAGAAAAAAAAAAACATAAGACTATATCTTCCAAACTTGACGCCAGCACTGTATCACCTGGCACCGTTTCGCCATATCATTCAATCACTGATGCAAAATAGAGGTGCCAGTAGCACTTGCCGTGTTAAGTTTTCCCGTCACTGATTTGACATGGTTGAGTGGGAGGCTTCTCCATTTGCAGATAGGGCGGTCACAACACCATCTTTCGGCTATTTTGTTAGATAAAAAAAAAGAGAGAGAGAGAGAGAGAGAGAGAGAGAATTGAATTGAATTGAATTGAACTTTATTTAACAAGGATTAAGATTAGAGAGAGAGAGAGAGAGAGAGAGAGAGAGAGAGAGAGAGAGAGAGAGAGAGAGAGAGAGAGAGAAAGAGAATTGAATTGAATTGAACTTTATTTAACAAGGATTTAGATTAGAGAGAGAGAGAGAGAGAGAGAATTGAATTGAATTGAACTTTATTTAACAAGGATTAAGATTAGAGAGAGAGAGAGAGAGAGAGAAAGAGAATTGAATTGAATTGAACTTTATTTAACAAGGATTAAGATTAGAGAGAGAGAGAGAGAGAGAATTGAATTGAATTGAATTGAACTTTATTTAACAAGGATTAAGATTAGAGAGAGAGAGAGAGAGAGAGAGAGAGAGAGAGAGAGAGAGTATAGAGCGAACAAAAGAGAGCAAATTATACAGAGAAGAAAGTCAAAGAGGTAGAGACGGACAAACAGCCAGCCAGCCAGCCAGAGAGAGAGAGAGAGAGAGAGAGAGAGAGAGAGAGAGAGAGAGAGAGAGAGAGAGAGAGAGAGAGAGAGAGAGAGAGAGAGAGAGAGAGCGAGCGAACGAAAGAGAGCAAATTATACAGAGAAGAAAGTCAAAGAGGGAGAGACGGACAAACAGCCAGCCAGCCAGCCAGCCAGCCAGCCAGAGAGAGAGAGAGAGAGAGAGAGAGAGAGAGACAGAGAGACAGACAGACAGACAGACAGACAGACAGACAAAGAGATAGAGACGGAAAGAAAAACAGACAGACAACAACCAAAAAGACACAGACAGACAGAAAGATGTCATGCACCTTCCAATCTTGACGCCTGCACCGTATCACCTGGCACCATTTCATCTTATCAATCACAAATGCAAATTAGTGGTCCCAGTGGCACACCATGTTTATTTTTTCCGCCACTGATTTTCTGAGAGGACAGTCACAACGCCATCCCTTGCCAAAGTCAGCCTCCGTCATTTTACTGACCTGCTATCGGTTCAGTTTTGCGAACTGATTCATGTACTGACATTTTCGGGCCTCAGACAGCGGCAGTCTGCACTGATTTAACCAAGCACCACACTAACTTCAGTTCACACAATTTTGTTTACGCCTGAACGCATGTTCACGCATTACATGTTCCACTTGAGAAATTCTGAAGCGTGACCCTGTGTGACAGCTTCAGTGACAGTGGAACATTTCTCGCAGGACTGTCCGATATGCACCATAATTTGTGAGCAGAGACGGCAAAGACTGTGGAACATTTCTCGCAGGACTGTCCGATATGCACCAGAATTTGTGAGCAGAGACGTCAATGACAGTGGAACATTACTCCCAGGACTGTCCGATATGCACCAGAATTTGTGAGCAGAGACGTCAATGAGACTCCAGCAAACGGCAACATATGTCACGTTCTAGCTACGAGCTATACTACTGAATCTCGGTGCGTATATCTGTGGGATTTGAGCGAAGTATGCTAGTCTTGTCGACGATGTCGAAGAAGACTTATGTTTTGAAGATTATGATAGTGCTTAAATTTGTCATGACGCCATGAAATCTGCGCTAAAAAAAAAATCTTTGCTACAAATTAGAAAGGATATATACAAAATAGAAAGCTCCTACTCCAAGTTTTTTATCTGTACCTTTGTGATACCATATAAAAGCGATAATATTAAGATATGGTAGCTTGATGAAAATGAGGCAACGTTTCAGTCTGACATATAATACTTTCTCCATTCACCAGATAAAGATTAAATCATCACCAGTCTCCGGCTTCAAAACACACACTCTCATTCAGAAAGTGTTGTAACCATTGCAGCACCCAAAGCCCCCATGAAACCGAAAAGTTCCCACCGGGTCTCGGCAAATTAACCCGCGAAGCCGCGATCGAGACTTCAGCCGAGAACTGAATTGAACTGAACGCGGCCCCACCATAGAAGCCCTGATAAAAGGATTTGTCAAATTAATAGTCTCCTGCTCCACCGTCCCAAGATGCGTCTCTTCTCTGCCAATAAAATGTCCCGTGCCTTTTCCGCGTCATTATTTTGATGGCGAGGTAATGTCGTCCGCATTAGAGCGATTGAAAAATCGACAGGAGGCCGCCATTGCCAGCGCGGTCACGTGACACGAACAGGAGAAAGGCGGAACTAGTCGATAAAGCCAGCGAGGGCTTTTCGGGGTGACGATCGTGTGCGAAGGTGACGGTATATGGGGTTAGGAAAGTGAAAGTTGGGTGTGTGCTTTTTTTGTTCTTTCATTTTTGAATGATATGTTCTTTACTGTGTCTTTCCCACATCGAAACAGACTTTGCATAATTGTGGATTTTTTGTGTGTGTGTTTTTCTTTAACAAAAGAACACTTTGATGATAAGCTCATTTACTCGTACATCAGTAACACCCTTTTAAAAAGATGATATACTTAGTGTATTATGCATTCCTCCCAGTCTTATTAGCTCTGTTATATATGTATTTCCCACACTTTTACAGTTTTTGGTTAAAGGTTTTTTGCTAAATACAATGCGCATATAAGCAATGATAGTAATAGCGCAACAGGGATAACGACTTTTGTTTTGTTTTGTGTGGGGTCTTTACACCCCCGGTATAGGGGTATGTATAGGATTCACTCGATGTGTTTGTTACACCCCCGGTATAGGGGTGTGTATAGGATTCACTCGATGTGTTTGTTTGTTTGGGTGTGTGTTTGTGTTCGCATATAGATCTCAAGAATGAACGGACCGATCGTCACCAAACTTGGTGAACAGGTTCTATACATTCCTGAGACGGTCCTTACAAAAATTGGGACCAGTCAAACACACGGTTAGGGAGATATTGGTGGATTAAAATTATACAAGGACTTATAGAGGCACATCTTAATGGTCAAAGGGAAATAACTATTCTCACTCAGTCACTGCCACCAACTGAGAAGGTTATTTCCCTTTGACGGGGGTGTTTTTCCTACCTCATAGGAATTTCTTGTTTTAGATAGTTTCTTCTCTTTGAACCCAAGACAATTACCCCCAAAACAATTTCTTTGAAATACCAACGACAATGGCGAACTTTCATCTGCCATCCCACTCTGAGGGCATAAAGAAAAAATTTAAAAAATGCGCACCCTCGGTCTATACGAGGGTCGATCAAAAAGTTCTCGCTCTCGCCTAGAAAGCGTCGTATACACATGCTTACAAACAAGGATAATGTGATGCGTGTCATCCGCCCTTTGTGCCAACATGCACAGTGCATAACACAAAAAAGGTGTACAACCCTCGCTTTGGGTGGGACAATAAGACGTGTTCTGTACAAAACCACGTTGAAATGGGGATTTCTCAAAGGGTGTTGCAGACTTTTCGTCTCGGGTGGTGAGGCTCGACGCTCGTGATAGATGAACTAAAACAATTATTTTGAGATTTTGTTCTTGACGATTGAAATTACATTTAGATAAAACATGCATCCCTCTTTTTGACCAAACAAAACACCAAAGACTTTCCGTTTTTTCTCCTACAAATGTACATGTTCTACCATGAAACATCTTTTTGCAATTGAATAATTGTCCCACTCATTTCCCTAATAATCAGACAAATATCTTGGTACATAACAAATTCTGATATTGACAACACAGCAGCTATTTAAACGCACGGTAAACATAACTTAGCTCCTAAACCTTCCAGAAACTTTTATGTTAAGAAGATGCTCAAAAAACAGTTTGGCTTTTCCTGAAGGGCAAGGTTGGAACACTCACAAATCTACACAGGGTGTGCACTTTCTCTTTCAGAACTGAAGATAGACCTTACAGGAGGAGATGAGCCATACAATTCTACCTCCACACAAAATTGCTTTTTTGTTTGTGTGTTGTTGTTGTTGTTGTTGTTGTTGTTTTTGTTGTTGTTGTTGTTGTTGTTTTTGTTTTTTGTTTTTTTTAAAGTGGTTGAAATCACTCCTTCTTCAGACGGACAGCAAAACTTTTAACGTTTTAAAAGCTAAAAATACCCGGCATGGGCAACGAAAGTAAGTGAGAGTTATGCGGAACAAAGCTCCTGGCACTTGAGAGAATAACAAGCATTGGAATGAACAAGCGACTTTCATCACTTTTCATAACGTTTCAAAAACTCTGATTTTTCCTCTGTATTGTTTTCCTATTATACAAGCTCGTAATTGAACTGCCATACGGTTAGGAGCTAGTTTCGAATGAGTTTACCGTGCACTCCCATATTTAACTTTTTCCTGCCTTCAAAACTGTTACACCCGTCAAAAGCTTGAGCACAGAAGAGCTGTATTCCTCTCTGACAGGCTGAAATATTCACAGGAAGCTAGCCAGTTCAAACACCATTCCGTTGTTTCTACTCACACAAGCAAACACTTTTGGCAAAGAGTAGCCATGTTTGGCTCCTTGATAAAAAAATTAAAAAAAGCATAAGAGGGAGTTCAACGGTGAAAATTAAGCATTAGGCACTTACAAGCGTCTATACAGTGGTACCTGTGATGACAGGACACCCTTGGGAACAGTCCAACGTGTCCCTGCATCGCAGGTGGCCTGTCATGACGGGTATATTTTGGTAGCCGGAGATAATAGGCACATGGACAAACGAAAGTGTCCTTTTAAGGGAGGTTTTCTCTCATCAGAGGGGCCGCACATTGCAGGTACCACGGTATCACAAAAGAGCCCTTTTCCACTCCGGTCTGCTAGCATATTCACAGAAGGGGAGTTTTTCTTCTTCTTCTTCTTCGTTAATGGGCTGAAACTCCCACGTTCACTCATGTTGTTGCACGAGTGGGGTTTCTACGTGTATGACCGTTTTCACCCCGCCGTTCAGGCAGCCATACGCCGCTTACGGGGGATAGAAGGAGAGTTCAAATTGGCTCGACGCTGAGACCCACTCAGGGTCAGCATTACTCACCTTCTTAAGACACTCGACACCTTAGTGCTCCCTCCCGCCCCTCCCGACAACACACCTGTCGGCGTTCTTTGATCTGGGATTTCTCAGGTGCGACAGAGGGGTGCTAGACAAAACTGAGTGGCGTCAGCTCAGGTGTACACAGTGGGGAGGACAGGCGACAGGGAGGGAGGGGACAGTTGCGCGCACAGTTTGTGCAACATGTCA
The DNA here is from genome assembly GCF_037325665.1 of Littorina saxatilis. NCBI lineage: Eukaryota > Metazoa > Mollusca > Gastropoda > Littorinimorpha > Littorinidae > Littorina > Littorina saxatilis. The sequence goes on from NC_090258.1 coordinate 29,641,854, forward strand.
TTGGTGTGAGCTTCTTTGGGGAAGGGGGGGGGAGAGAGAGTGGAGAGATGGGGGGGGGGAGAGTGGAGAGATGGGGGGGGGGGAGAGAGAGAGAGAGAGAGAGTGAGAGAGAGAGAGACAGACAGACAGACAGACAGACAGACAGACAGACAGACAAACAGACAGACAGAAAACAGACAGACAGAGAAGGTGCATTCGAAGGAAAGAGAACTAGAGAGAGGGAAAAAGGACCCCTTAGACGAACAAATAAACAAATTTAAAAAAAAACAAACAAACAAACAAACAAATAAACAAACAAACAAACAACAAACAAACAAGCAAACAAACCCCCATACAACTGATAGACCGGTTACTATTGTTTTTTTCTGAATATATTTCACCCTTCATCTAATAGCTTACCAAAAAACACCGACCTACATACGAATGGTATTTGTAAGTGTTGTTGGCACGCTAGATAGAACTATAATGTATGCGACACCGATTCAGAACCGTACAAATATCAACATCAAATATGTTTCAGTCTATTTGCGTATTACTCAATCCAATTGAGGCCAAACCATATAACATCAACGCAAATATTCTCATAAATCACTCCGACCGTCATTCATTATGAATGATAATGATCGCATCCCTATCGCAAATAGGAGTGCAATTATTGATAGTGGAAAAGCAAAATCAATTCTACCCCTTGATGTGGACAAATCAAGTTAAAACCGATTTACCAACGGGTGTGTATTTCAAATCGAATCACGGCAATAATGAACCCGATGCGTTTAGTAAACTGAAGTGATTGTGAAAAATCGAGGACTCTTCCACCAAAGATCATGATACCAACAACTACAGTCCTAACAACTAAATACCCGTGTGACTTGGAATAATAGGCCGTGAAAAGTAGGATATGCGCCGAAATGGCTGCGATCTGCTGGCCGATGTGAATGCGTGATGTATTGTGTAAAAAAATTCCATCTCACACGGCATAAATAAATCCCTGCGCCTTGAATATGTGCGCGATATAAATTGCATAAAATAAAAATAAAAAATAAAAAATAAAAAAATAAATCCCTGCGCTTAGAACTGTACCCACGGAATACGCGCGATATAAGCCTCATATTGATTGATTGATTGATTGATTGATTGAGACCTAGATCTGAAAAAGGGAAGTAAGCGCTCTAAATGCATACTTCTTCTTCTTCTTCTTCTTCTTCTTCTTCTTCTTCGTTCATGGGCTGAAACTCCGAGGTTCACTCCTTTTTTTTGCTCGAGTGTGTTTTAACGTGTATGACCGTTTTTACCCCGCCCTTGAGGCAGCCATACGCCGCTTTCGGGGGAAACACGCTGGGTATATTCGTGTTTCCATAACCATAAATGCATACAGAGGCGGACGAGGGGGGGGGGGGGGGGGGGGGGGGGTTCTGGGGTTTCCGGAACCCCCCCCCCCCACACCCAAAAAATAAAAATATATTTATGGTGCATTTCTTTATTTTACATTGAGTTTCAATTTTTGGGGTATTAAACAGTGACAAAATCTGCTGCCTGAAACTGGTAATGATCATCCTCAGAATGCACCAGATTGCACCATTTTGCATCCTTTTCTTCAAAATGTTCCGGGGGGGGGGGGGCATGCCCCCGGACCCCCCTAACAAGCTAAGCGCTTCGCGCCGTCGGCTCGGCGCTTCGCGCCTTCACACCCATATCTTCACAATATACTTTTGGAAAAAAAACCCATACAATGAACTGATCCGCCCCTGGCATAAGACATGTGCATGTAATGAACTAAGTGAGAGGTACGCGGAACCAGTCTCCCAGCACCTGAGAGAATAGCATTGAAATGAACAAGCGACTTTCATCACTCATTATATGTATCTATATATATATACGACTTGTGTCTGTGTGTCTGTGTGTCTGTGTGTGAGTTCGCGATGCACGGCCAAAGTTCTCGATGGATCTGCTTCAAATTTGGTGGGCATATTCAGGTAGACCCGGGACAGGACACAACCTGGTCGATATTTCAACACGTGCTCTCAGCGCGCAGCGCTGAACCGATTTTGGTTCCACCTCAGCTATTTTGGTTCCACCTCAGCTACCCGGGCCCCCATACCGACACACCAAAGCCAAAGTTCTCGGTGGATCTTTTTCAAATTTGGACACCGTATTCAGCTACACCCCGGACACAATATCATCGATGAGATATTTCAACACGTGCTCTCAGCGCGCAGCGCTGAACCGATTTTGGTTTTTGTGTTCATTTCACCATTATAAGTAACTCTTCCTTATCTTCTCATCTTCTCCAGGTTTTCAGCGTTTACCTCCCTTCCTTCGTATGGTGCACTATAGTATGAGTGGGGTGTCTTCGGATATTCCCGGCGTTCTGTTACTATTTTTAGAAGGTCACCGCAGTGTCCAGAACGTAAATTGGACCCGTAAATTATCCTCACTGTAAAAGTGCAAAGGTCGAATCAATTTATAGCCACGCGAAAAATACACTGTCATCTATCTCTCTATAGATACGGCTTCTCTGTGTTTGTGTGTGTGTGTGTGTGTGTGTGTGTGTGTGTGTGTGTGTGTGTGTGTGTGTGTGTGTCTCTCTATGTGAGCAACACCTGGGGATTGTTCAGTTCTGTTTGTGATGTGGTCTGGCGGCTTTTGTGTATTTGTATGTACTGGCCTTCCTTTGAAAAGCCATAACAGTTCAAAAGGGCTTACAGATAAGCTATAAATTGCTCAATCCTGTTTGAGTGGAGTTCGCCTCCAAAGGTGATTAACACGGTTACATTCGTCGACAAGGATGGGACTCGATATGGTCAGGAATGGCATTATGGCCACTGAATCATTTTCGTGCTGTTCCCATTCCACGAATCTGGGAGGGACCTAAGCTTGGCGGGTCCATTGTTCGGACCCGGCGAAGCCGGCGTACGGCTCTAAGTACTTCTTCCCGGCGAAGCCGGCTACCCGGCGAAGCGGGTATTCATTCTAGTTTCTTTTATAGTCGAAGTAAATGAAATTGACATAGCAAAAGAATTATTGCGGCATTTTGTTGTAAAACAGCCTAGTCTTTCCCTTCTCATTGAATCCAAGCTTTCTTTGATATCATAGGCACTTAAACCTGACTATCTGTCACAAATTTCGAAAAAAAGATTTCTTTTACATGGGTCACATGCCCGCCGCTCAAACAAGGGTAGGCCTACCCCCAAACTCGACCTGACAAAAACGTAAGGCACCAATTAAAAATTCGACGTAAATTCAGAATCGGCGAAACTTGGCAGTTTTTATACTTACGAGGAGAACGCGCCTGAAAGAGTGACGTAATACCCATCATGACAATCTACTGTACATCACGTGCAGTCTTTCCTTACTTTTTACCATCCTGAAGAAGTCAGCGACAAGCTATCGGAATATTGATAAAGAATTTTGTATCCTACTTACGTGAGAGATACACTCGTGAGATAATAATCGTTCAAATCACACGTGTGTATATCATGTAAATGAGGTCATGTCAAGCAAGTCTGGCAGGGACCTGTTTTTACACTGCTCATGACGCCAAAGTCACCGAGACAAACCCCATTATAGAAAAAAATTGCTCTCGCTAATTCCCCTCTATGATTTTTTAGAACTAACACGTCACGCCACACTTTCAGAGTGACGTTTCTTTGCTTTGACGTAATAGATTGCACGAGGCTTTAGAAGAGATCGAGGTTCCAAAACAAGCGTCTTCAATTTAGCTGCCTCGACTGCAGGACATTTTTTAGTAAAATACACGTAAGTAAAGTATGTACAGTAGGATAAACAGAATACTACCTGGCTTGCTGTGTCGTACCAGATTTACACTCGTTGCTTTTTCAAATAGTGAACAGCTCACTATCGTTTGCAGTTCAATATTTAAAAAAAAAACAACTCGTGTAAATCTGGTACGACACAGCAAGCCATGTAGTATTCTCTATAGACACAGCAAGCCATGTAGTATTCTCTATAGACACAGCAAGCCATGTAGTATTCTCTATAGACACAGCAAGCCATGTAGTATTCTCTATAGACACAGCAAGCCATGTAGTATTCTCTATAGACACAGCAAGCCATGTAGTATTCTCTATAGACACAGCAAGCCATGTAGTATTCTCTATAGACACAGCAAGCCATGTAGTATTCTCTATAGACACAGCAAGCCATGTAGTATTCTCTATAGACACAGCAAGCCATGTAGTATTCTCTAAAGACACAGCAAGCCATGTAGTATTCTCTATAGACACAGCAAGCCATGTAGTATTCTCTATAGACACAGCAAGCCATGTAGTATTCTCTATAGACACAGCAAGCCATGTAGTATTCTCTATAGACACAGCAAGCCATGTAGTATTCTCTATAGACACAGCAAGCCATGTAGTATTCTCTATAGACACAGCAAGCCATGTAGTATTCTCTACAGACACAGCAAGCCATGTAGTATTCTCTACAGACACAGCAAGCCATGTAGTATTCTCTATAGACACAGCAAGCCATGTAGTATTCTCTACAGACACAGCAAGCCATGTAGTATTCTCTACAGACACAGCAAGCCATGTAGTATTCTCTACAGACACAGCAAGCCATGTAGTATTCTCTACAGACACAGCAAGCCATGTAGTATTCTCTATAGACACAGCAAGCCATGTAGTATTCTCTATAGACACAGCAAGCCATGTAGTATTCTCTATAGACACAGCAAGCCATGTAGTATTCTCTATAGACACAGCAAGCCATGTAGTATTCTCTATAGACACAGCAAGCCATGTAGTATTCTCTATAGACACAGCAAGCCATGTAGTATTCTCTATATACCAAACCTGGTTACTGTTGTGTTTTCTTTTTGTTTAGCCGGAGAACAATAAACAGACCAAACATACTTTACTCACGTGTGAACGAAGAATACAAACAAGTAATGGCGATGTTTCAACCCTAGGGTCTTTTTCAGACAACACACAAAACGGAAAAAAAAGAAGACAGACATTAGAACAGAGAGAAAAATGACAGATATAACAATTCACGAACCAAAACAAATGGATAGATGAGAAGCCTGGTAGTCTGTACACACTTATGAACAAGACAGATACAAAACGACAAAGGTGTGGAGTCAAGCGTCAAATCAACTATCTATTCGAAACAGGTTGAAATTGAATGTTAGATATGTTCTGAAACACAGTGTAAGAAAACGACCTGCATTATAAACCGAGAGTGGCTTTAACCACTCAGCCACCTTTAAAACCAAACTGCCCCACCCCCTCGTGATTTGGTCAGCTAATGACACGATACCCGCTGCGTCTTGTAATGATCCACACCTTTCATCTTCTGAGCAACCACCACCACCATAAGAACAACAACAACAACAACAAAAACAACAACAACAACATTAATGACAACGACGACGACTGAAAAAAACCACGCGGACCAGCACCAGCGACAATAAATTTGGCGAAATCCCAGAGCCTTTAATTTGCTGGCTTTCCCCACATGTGAGGTTCCAATTGAAGGATTGTAAAATAAGGTAACCCGAAATAATGCAATCATTTTACTAACAGCAAACAACTTTGGAAAGTCAACACCCTTAAAGTTAACTCCTTACACAAAAGTAAGGGCATATGAGAAAACAAAAACTTTTTTTCAATCCAAACTTTCTTTTTTCCATGGAGAGCCCTGATTTGCAAATTTTCTATGTCAGGAACATTCTGAACTCAGTGCAAGAAAATGTCCAGCATAACTAGATGAGAGTGGCTTTAACCATTCAGCCACCTTTTACACCAAACTGCCCCACCCCCTCGTGATTGGGTCAGCTATAATGACACGATACCCGCTGCGTCTTGTAATGATCCACACCTTTCATCTTTTCCTCTGTCGACTCGAATCACACAATTCATCATCGTTTGGAGCTGTTTTACTGTCATTCAGTGTCACTTCTGTTAGTTCCCCCCTTAAACCCCAATCGACAAAACAGTCCGACCGACATCAGTGTTTCAAGTCGAATGAATGCATCGCATATTCAATACATGCACCTGATGTAGATCCACGCAGAAATTATATTTAGTCTTTTTTTCGTTTTGTTCTTGGCAACAAGATTGACAACACTAGCAGCTGGGTGTGCATGTCTCATATAAGTTCAATATTGTTTAGTTTAGTTTGTAGTATGTGTACTAATCCGTCACAGGACTCTCTCTCTCTCTCTCTCTCTCTCTCTCTCTCTCTCTCTCTCTCTCTCTCTCTCTCTCTCGCTCTCTCTCTCTCTCTGTCTCTCTCTCACTCTCTCTCTCGCTCTCTCTCTCTCTCTCTCTCTCTCTCTCTCTCTCTCTCTCTCTCTCTCTCTCTCTCTCTCTCTCCCTCGGGCGGGGACGTAGCTCAGTTGGTAGCGCGCTGGCTTTAAATTTGTAGCCAGTTGGTCGCTATCAGCGTGGGTTCGATCCCCACATTCGGCGAGAGATTTATTTCTCGGAGTCAACTTTGTGCAGACTCTCTTCGGTGTCCGAACACCCCCGTTCGTGTGCACACATGCGCACGAAAAAGATCCCACGTTCACAGCGAAAGTCTCAGGGCTTGGAAAACACGAAGACACGCATGCATCATCTCTCGTCTCTGATTAGGCCAAAAAAAATAATAGGTGTGGTTACGGTAACATAGCCCAAAAAATAGGGTAGGAAGGTAGGCAATCACTTTTTTATTTTTTTACTTTTTTTTCTAATGTGTACAAATTAAACCTACTTGACAGGGAAATAAGTGTGCGACTCGGGCGCTTTCGCTTTCATTGCGTTTTCTGCACTCGTTTACTTGTTTTTTGGGGTATTTTTTTGACAAATGTAATAAAAAGTTATAGGGTCGGCCCCCAAAAATAGGGTAGGTCGGGTTACCGTAACCACACCTATTTTTTTTTAGGCCTTATCATGATCGTATTTCGATACTTTGACGAGACAAACCCAATGCTGGTGTGTCGAAGAAGACAGCCACAGCGGGCTTGTTCGAATCAAAATATCACACCATAATTATCTTCAGCGTATTACCAATACCTGTCCCAATATAGACCAGTTGGTCTAAGAGGACGTTAAACCCTAATAGTCAGTCAGTCTCTCTCTCTCTCTCTCTCTCTCTCTCTCTCTCTCTCTTTCTCACCCTCTTTCTCTCACCCTCTCTCTCTCTATCTTACAGATTGTAAGAAAAGGCCTAGCCTGAAATCGTTATCCTTGCCGTAAAATAAAGTTCAGTCTCTCACTCTCACTCTCTCTCTCTCTCTCTCTCTCTCTCTCTCTCTCTCTCTCTCTCTCTCTCTCTCTCTCTCTCTCTCTCTCTTACAGATTGTAAGAAAAGGCCTAGCCTTAAATCGTTATCCTTGTAAAATAAAGTTCAGTCTCTCTCTCTCTCTCTGAGTCTCTCTCTCTCCGTCTTGCTCTCTCTCCACCCAGCCCCCCCCCCCCCCCCACTCCCCCAATATCCACCGCCAACACATTAGCATGCAAGCGACAGTCAAATATGCAAATGAAGCTGTAATTTACCCTTCTCTCTGTCCACTCAGCCGCTCGTAACTCACCTTCAAGATGGCGTCTCCGAGTCTCAGACAGTCTCCCCTCTCTCAGACACAACCACGCCCCCTCTCCTTCCAAACCAACCCCAGTTTGTCAACCGTTCGTGCCAGGAAACTGCGCGAAAGGATTAGTTGATCGTCTGCAAACTTCAAACGTGCCGGCTTCGGCGGCGCTCGGTCGCGCGCGCGCGTGGCGAGTAATATGGAAAGCCGTTTGGCTCATAACTATTACAGCTGTAATTTAAAATAAATACAGCTGTATTTAATGATAAATACAGCTGTATTTAATCATAAATACAGCTGTATTTAAAAATAATTACACCTGTATTTAAAAATATATACAGCTGTATTTATTATTAAATACAGGTGTAATTATTTTTAAATACAGCTGCATTTAAAAATAAATACAGCTGTATTTAAAAATAATTACACCTGTATTTAATAGTAAATACAGCTGTATTTAAAAATAAATACACCTGTAATTATTTTTAGATACAGGTGTAATTATTTTTAAATACAGCTGTATTTATTTTTAAATGCAGCTGCATTTAATAAATGCGGCTGAAATAAATTAGAACTTGAATCGGAAAATGTACGACATGCAAAGCGACAATCTCGTGGAGATACTACTTCCGGTGACGCCACTGGATCAGACCCGCCATTGCGACGTCAATTTGTTGCAGTCTGGTAATGAGCCAGAAGAAGTTTTAAGAAGGTAAGCAACGTTTTGTTTGCTTGTTCATTTGTGACTTAATGGAAGAAACAATGCGTGATCTTTGAAACACGGGTACCGGGTCCCGGTTTGATAACCACTGGCAGTGGCAATCAAAGATGGCGTGTAAAACTAAAAGCAACTTTCTGTGTTTTGGAGTTCATTAAATGTTGGGATGAATATGTCAGGTTTGAGGATGCACATTTCTGTAGGTTCATCTCGGTATTCCACCCCCTCGGCTTTCTGTTGTAAATATTAAGCTGAGCACGGTGATCGAATGTGGAAGCTACGTTTGGTCAAAGGTCACAGAAGATTTGCGTCGTGCAGCGAAGGAAAGAATCGCGATCTTGTTTCCGAATCGGTACCTCTTTGTTTTTCATTAAACCTGTCATTCTGCTTGCTCGGCTTTGTTAGATGTTTGCATATCGTGTTGCTATTTTCTTTGCTTTTATTATTGTTTCTTACTTGTGCTTCGTTTATCGATACAACGCAAGTAATAAAAGTGTTTGGCAATTTTCAGGGAAAATGGAATGCTACTTGTAAACTGTACAACGCATGGTGTATTCCAGGATATCTGATCAAGAGTTGGATGCGTTGGTGGAACCAATTACTGCTTCCAACAAGCTTACTGGGTCCTTAATGATACAAGCTCGTCTGAAAGGACAGGGGACAGTACTTCAGGTAACTCTTCTGTGCTGAATATTAGAATAGTAAAGCTTCAAAAAGGAATTTTAAACTGTTGAAAAACAACTGAGAAATGGACCAATGTTTCACAGTCACAGATTCTGATTTTAAAGTTAAGTAATACCGTTTTTATATTTAGTCAAGTTTTGACTAAATATTTTAACGTAGAGGGGGGAATTGAGACGAGGGTCGTGGTGTATGTGTGTGTGTGTGTGTGTCTGTCTGTCTGTCTGTGTGTGTGTTTCGATCCATCATACAACGCCGCAGCTATGGAGGTCAATGCGTTGCTTCGGCAGGGCACTGTGGACTCCCCTAGAGTTGTATTTTGGGACCATGATTTTATGTTTTCCGCTGGAAAACAGTTTACGTTACCTGAATTTGCAGCGTCATTTCCTGGGTGATGGTGTGCATCTAGCAAACGTATATTCCCAAGCTTGGGACCTGTTGGCGTAACATATCAAGATCAAGAAGATCAAGCAACGTCAGGACAGGCCAGGTTGTACAAGTCCCTTCGTCAGGCGATAAACACAGTCGGTTTTTGTGTGATTAAATAATGTTGTAGCCGGGTCAGGTTGCATTGTGCGTTTTGACTGATCAGCTTACAAAGCACGGGTATAGGAACAGGGAATCTTCAAATTGTTTACATTTTCTTTCTTGTTTGATGCGGGTGGGTGGCATAAATCGACGGCTCTAAATGGGGTCAACCAGATCGGTAGATGGGAAGTAACTCGAGTTTATGACAGGCTCGTTGTGGATGATGTCCCTTGTCTAAAAACCAGTTCAAGGTGGATCCGGAATGGTTCTTCGATCAACACGATTGTTGAGTGTTCTGTCAAATCAAGATATCGTGACATGTTTCAACAGTATGTTTCTGTGTTGGTGGATAGTATGGATCAGTGTTTTTCCAGAGTACTTGGAAATAATTTTCAGGTGAGATTCTGATGAACATGTTGGTGTTACGATGCCTTTTCATGTGAGCGTTTGTCAATTCAGAGAATCAGAATATTTGTTCCTGTGGAGGTACTGTATGTCAATTACCTCGGGTGTTTGTCATTTCAGTGAATCAGGAAATATTGGTTCCTGTGGAAGTACTGTTTTGTCAATCACCTGTTATTTTGCCTAGGAGATTCCAAATTTATTTTGATTGTGGTACTGTGGGCTAGGTAATATTTCATGTGGAGGTACTGTTGTCACTTGTGTTGGCTGGTGCCTCACAGATTACAAACACTATTTTGGTTAAAGTACATGTACCGTGGGCTAGGTAATATTTCATGGTGGGGCTGATTTTTCAGAGAATCAGAAAACATGGTTCGCTGTTGTTCTTTTTGTCAAATTAAGCTATAGGGCCTCAGAGATTCCAACATTAGTTAGTATGTGGATTTGTTAGCCAGGTATTATGTTGGTGTGTGACAGTTCAGAGAACCATGATGTAATTTCCTGTTGGTGTTCTGTTTGTCATAAATGTATTGAGCCTCAGAGATTCCAAACTCGTTTGGTGGGGGTACTGGGTGCCAGGATTTGAGTTTGACACAGAAAACACAATTGGTTTGAAGTACTTTGGGCCAGATTTTAATCAATTTCTTTGGTTTGTATTTCAGACTCCCAAAATCTGGTGACAACTTCAGAAGTATGGGATATTAAACACCTTTTACAGGCTGAACAGTGAAGGAGTTGTTAACTCCTGCAAGGAGCAGCAGACAAGTTCAAGGCTTATGTGTAATTCTCAGTAATCTGACAAATAAGGCTGTGTTCACATATCCTGTTTTTTATGCACAGGAATATGCCTCCCAGGAGGGCAGCGTCAAGGCGGGTAGCCGAAGTGACCCGAGCCGCTGCAGGTCGGCCGAGGGCCAGCAACCAGACAGCCTCGCAGCGACAACCCGGTGGGTTTGAGTCAGCCACAGCAGGAGGGGAAGAAAGCGCCACTGCTTTGGCCGCGGTATTGGCAGAACTACGCAGGCTGGGGGAGCGGCAAGAGACCTGCCAAGTGGCCATTGTCTCGCTCCAGAAAGACAACCAACGTCTGCAAGAAGCTGTTTCGGGTGATCGTGAGGCCATCGCCTCAACATCGGGATCGATGACAACCGGTACCAGCAATTCTACCCTGTCTGGCTCGGTTGCCAACCTGGTCAACACAATCACAGGTGAGGCGGCAACCCAATTGGTGCCTGTTGTTTTGTTCGTCGAGGATAAAGTTAAACGCAGGATCTGGGGCCCGGGGCGTCAATCCACAATGACAACTGAAAAGTTTCAAATGGAAGCGTGTCAATGTTAATTGTAATTCAATCTGACAATGATCTCTTTCCTGCGTTCATGCGGTTGCAAACAGACCAGAATTGGTTCTGTTCTGTTCACATAGTACTTTGAGTTCACTTACATGCAAGGGTGATGCACAGTATTCCTATGGAGAGAACTTCATCTTTAAGTGTACTTCGATTAACTGAAGATATTCAATTGTTTACTTCAATGTGGGAGGTGTGCAATGTGTAAATACACATCAACTCAGTCAGTAAGATTTATGTGCTGGTGTATGATGCAGAGCTGTCAGCCCCTATGAAGCTTCATGTGTAGCAATCTTGAATTTATAGTGTAGCAAATGGTGTTTATCTTTAAGTATTGCATCATCTTATAATCCACTGCACCTACATGTTTATATGTCAAGACACAAATGTTGCAATAACTGTGTTCAGACAAGAAAACAGCAGCAGGAACAAATGAACATTGTAGAGTGTCTGTATAACGAAGTAGCATTTTCTGTTTTACAAGTAGCATGCTACATCGAAAGCGTAATAGTCTGCAGCTCTAATTGGGCCACTAATGCGACATGGTGCTTTTGGATTCCACAAGTTATTTTGCATGTTGTTTTTAAGGCAAATATGTCAGAAGCTCCTAAAGAACTTTAGTGGGTAAGCCTGTGACATTGTTGTCCACATAGAGAATACTATATGGTTTCCTATGAAATACCAGTTTTACTCAAGTTGTGCTTTTAAATATTAAACTGCGAACAATATTTCAAAACACTAGTGTAAAACTGGTATCAAACAGGAAGCCATGTAGTATTCTGTTTATCCTACATACAGGGTTCGTACAGGTCATGGAAAGTCATGGAATTTGATTTTTAATTTTCCAGACCTGGAAAGTCATGGAATTTCAATTCAAGTCATGGAATTTCAATTCAAGTCATGGAATTTAACATAAATAAGAAAGAAAAAAAAATAACCTTTAGCACGCCAGCTTTCTTTCGAGTTGTTTCTTGACAACAAAAAGTATGCGGAATTGGAACGAATTACCAAGGAAGATCTTCGCAATGAACTGTGTATCGCGGTGAAAAAAATGACAGTTCGTCAAGTCACAGTGTTAGTGACGGTTATGAAACGGAATTTACGAAAGTGCAGATGGATACAAACAGTGGCTGGTCCAGTTTAGTGAAATGACAGGACCAGCAAACATTACCGATAATCTGACTGCGTAGCAAATGCTTGACTTGCTTGTCAAAGAGACACTGCGTAGAAACTGACTCAAATTCAGTGCAAAGCAAGCCAGTGTCAAAACTGGCAGTGACAAGATGTAAAAAGTTTGCGTGTTCGGAAATGGCGACCTGTGGATCTAGTCATGGAAAATGTTATTGAGGCTCATGGGAAAGTCATGGAATTTTGTTTCTAAAAACCAGTGGGGACCCTGTACATACTGTTGCATGTTCATTGCTGTAAATGTCCCTTTGTCGAAGCGCCCAGATTGAAGAAGCTTAAAAATTGAACCTGGATCTCTCCGAATGCCTCGTGTAATCTTTTATGTCAAAGCAAGGAAATGTCACTGGTGTGGTGTTTACGTTCTTAAAATTCTTCCGAGTGTTCAAAGAAGGACGCTTGTTTCGGTATTGGAGGCAGTGAAAAATCAGGTCCTTGTCAGACAAGACCTCTTTACACATGCAATGTAGAGTGAATGGTATTGTTATGACATGAGTGGTATGTCACGTTAGTGTAATAAGTTGTATTCTTACACGCTCCACAAAGGCACAGAGTACGGGGAGCCATCCCGCGGGTTGATCCTGGTGGAGTAGCTGTCAGAGCTTTGGCGTTGAGGCCCACGAGACGTCGTCTGTACCAAGTATCAGGACCAAACGCTCTCTGGCATCTAGACGGATACCACAAGTTGATATCGTGAGTACAGCTACAAATACATACACTGGGCACAAAAAAATCCTTTTTAAAAATTTGGTGAATGTTGAGTGTGTCCGGTGGTGGGGAGGATGTTGGGGGTTGTGCCAGTTTGAACATGGAATTTGAGTGGATTGATACAGGTGGCATAAGGGTGATAAGGAATTCTCTTATTTTATGACGCTGGAATCTTTCTTTTAAGACCTACATAACCCTGAGATAATAAGGTCTTATAATGGGGGTAAACTTACAGAGGTTATGAGCAGAATATCTTAGAGAACAGCATACCTGCCAATTGCTACGATTTTGGCGCAGCATGCTCCGATTTTGCAGGAATTGCTACGCTGCTACTCTAAGCCCTGAGCTGCTACGCTAAAAAAAAAAAAATGACAAGCGTGCAAAATGTTCACTTATTGCTTGACAATCAACAATGAACATTGCATAACTAGTCGAGTACCGATGGCTGGGAACCACTCCGTTATGACTCGATATTGTCCACGTGACTTGCTTAGCAAATCGTGAATTTTATTGCAAGCATTCGCATTTCCGGTGACTCTATGTGCCAATTGTGAATTTGATTAGAATATGCAATGCACTTGTTAAGTTGTAAGCTGTGCACAGTGACGGTGTTAGAAGTGGAAACTGGAGGGAGACAGGATAAAAACGGGGAAACGTAAGGGTGGTGAAGATTATGGTGCAAGTTCCACACCGATGCGGGCAAATCATTTTCAACGATTTTTGCCGAAGAATTCGACAGACTTTGCGTGTATAGGTAATAATACCTGCTATTCCGACTTGGTTGTGTGACAGACGTTTTCTTCCACACGAGATTACGTTGATTGTCTAAATCTACTTTTTGACGGAAGTGGCCGAACAACTGTGAATGACGTCTCGTTATATGGGAATGACGTCACAGTCATCGTCACAGTCTGTATCTTTTGAAGCATCTCATTCTTCATGACGTCTTTCTGTGTCTGCATCCGCAAAATGTTTGTTCATTCCGGAATCTTTGTCATCTATGTTCAGAACTCTGTCCTTATAGTGTCAGACAAACAGGCCTCCTGAGCGAACCACTTTCCAAGGGAAGTTAAATTCGCGTATGGAAACAGTACTGTCGTCTGGGGTGCCGTTTTCAGTATTCTGAGCGTTGAAGAATCTGTAAAGAGAAGAAACGATAACAGCAGGAGAAATAAAAGTCGTGTGTGCATTTTATGTTTTTTGGAGTGACGATTTTGAGTTTGAATCCGTTCTTGCCATGCTCCTAAAGCGTGTAACATACAATCTTGCATACGTTTGCTTTAGTAGTGGCAAAGAAGGAAAGCGTGTGACATTGAACTATGTTTAGACGGTTGTAATGTCGTAGAGCTCTCAGAATCTTACAAACGTTTTTGATGGCATTTTAAATGCGGGCTTGCGATTCAAATTTAAGATTATGCGAGTGCTACGCTTATAAACACCAATTGCAACTCTGACATTTGGTGAAAGTTCCAAAATGCTACTCTTTGGGCTTCACAGGGGTTGGCAGCTATGAAACAGGGTCTTGAAAATGTCTTGTTTGGGATCGTAAAAGGAAGGGCGTCTTCTAAGGGGTAGGTGGGTAACGAAGGTGAGTCGTGTGCAAGTATTTTCTTTTCTTTTCTTTTTATTTTGTCATTTTCTGGATATGTAATGAAAGACTGGTCCATTGATGATTTCCCCACGGAATACAAAACATATTCTGGTTATACCTTACCATTTCTACTGGGTGGTTATTTAAATTTGGTTGCTTGGTGTTTTTTTTAACAATAAACACCCCTTCAAGTTAACAGAGAAATAAGCAGAGGGGGGAATACTTTTCGGTGAATACCAAGCTACCTAGTCCTAACAAATAACCACCCAGCAACCAGTCTGAATCCTCGATAGCTCATAGGTTGAGAAACCACACTGTGTGGTCACTGCTTGGTGACTGAAAAGTTCTGAATGCTCAAATATTCGAAAGAGGAAAGAGCTCATACATACTCAACTGCATTTACACTATTCATTTCAGGTTTCAACACACAGAATCCAATATAAGATCCATAAGTTTGGTTGTTTTCTAAATCAAAATCTACGTTGTACCAGACACAAGGTCTCAAGGCAAGTAACTCTCATATTTTGTGTAGAAAATAGAGTTGTTCCCATTTTGCATTTGTACAAATAAAAAGACAGTAATCTGTAGGTCAATTATATTTCACTTCATAAATAGAACTTTTTTTCCCGAGATACTTAAACATGAAAAGAACGCAAAAATATTTGCCTTATCGTCTTAGCAGAACAACTATGTACTTTATTTTATTCGAAATTAAATTAACTGCTATAAAGAGTTTGCAGAATTGCGCAATTTTCACAGAACTCTTCAACCATGGATTAATCACATGCTTGTGCAGGTAGACTGGCTGAGTGAATAATACTTGATCAAAATAATTATGTGTGCTGTGGGCAGGCTGTCTGTCTGTCCAAGGACAAAAAATGTAACGTTGAGCTGTTATCTCAGAAGTTTATACAGCTAGACCTCTGAAACTTTGCACACTTTTAGGGTTTGATGATTTCACGAAGTGACCGCAGTTTCGTTGACCCTCATCAAATTTTGGGGTCACAGCGGGGTCATGTTCGTTTAATAAAAACTTAACGTTGATGTTATCTCAGATGTGTTTTTAGCTAGAGCTTTAACCCTTAGGCTGGTTGTCGCGACATATGTCGCGCTACTTTACGTATGCTGTCACCTGGTTGTCACGACATATGTCGCGCTATTGGCTCAGTCTGTTTGGTCGGTTCCGATTACCTCCCATTGATGCGAAAACCTATATGACTGTTTTTTGTTATGTTTCTCTCTGTTAATTCACCAGTGGCTATGTAACATGTGTTACAGAATTGCACGGTGTAAGGGTTAATAGTACGCACACTTCTAGGTTTTGATAATGTACCAACTTGACATAAGATTGTGGGCGGGGATGTAGCTCAGTCGGTAGCGCGCTAGATTTGTATCCAGTTGCCTGCTGTCAGCGTGAGTTCGTCCCCACGTTCGGCGGGAGATTTATTTCTCGAGAGTCAACTTTGTGTGCAGACTCTCCTCGGTGTGCGAACACCCCGTGTGTACACCCAAGCACAAGACCAAGTGCGCACGAAAAAGATCCTGTAATCCATGTCAGAGTTTGGTAGGTTATAGAACAAGAAAATACCCAGCATGCTTCCTCCGAAAGCGGCGTATGGCTGCCTAAATGGTGGGGTAAAAACGGTCATACACGTAAAATTCCACTCGTGCAAACCACGAGTGCACGTGGGAGTTTCAGCCCACGAACGCATAAGAAGAAGAAGACGACATAAGGTTGATTGACCTTCGTCACAGCCCACTTCGTCAACATCACGGGCCAAAGAACAGGCCTGGGAATGATACGCCTTTCGTCGTATTTACGACAAAGTCCTTTTCTAATTGTGTAAGAAAAGAGCCTCCGTGTGCCCTTAAAAATGCTTAAAACGCAACAATTTCCCGTCAGTACGCCCAAACCACTTTTACCCATTCCCAGGCCTGAAAGAATCTAGACACAGCCATCGTCGAACGCTGAAGAAGAAGAAGATTGACCTTCGTCAAGTTTTGGGGTCACAGGGGGTCATGTTCGAATCAAAATATCTTAACATTGATGTTATCTCAGGTGTTTTTGAAGCTTGAGCTTTGAAACTTTGAACACTTGAAGGATTTGATCATCTACCTACGTGACCCTAGTTTGGTTGATCCCTGTCACATTTTGGGGTCACAGTGGGGTCAAGTTTGTAAAAGCTTTACATTGCGGTTTTCTCAGTTATTTTTTATTAAATTTCACTGAATTGTATGTGTTATTAACCAGCAGACATTACCAAAATTTTGCTTATTTTTATCAAATTTTAGAGTCCCAGCAGTTAGTGGAATCCTCCTTTTAAGACCTACAAGACCCTTAAGGCTTATGGACATGACGAAGAAAAGTCATATAAAGCAATTGCTTTTCTTGATTTATTTCTTTGCAAAATTGAAGAAAGGTGGATTAAATGGGTTACACACCTTTCTCAATGATATATATTAAAAATAATGGTCTTGATTCTCGGTCATGAAAAAGCACTTTGACCATTACTTTTTAATATTTACTGAGCATGTTACCTGTACTTATTTCCCAATAACTCTTTAATCAGAATTTGTGTGGTGAAATCACATATGGAAACGGATCTCTGTTTGTTATATTGCAGGTGGAAAATGGTGATTCATGGGGCAATCGATGGCTTTAGCCGGGCCACTACCTTCCTCCATGCCACCGAAAAAACAGGTCAGAGACCGTTCGGGATCTGTTTTTGGGTGGAACCCAACGCTTTGGACTCCCGTCAAGAGTCCGCATGGACCATGGTGGCGAGAATCTGGATGTCGTCGCCCTCATGAATGAACACAGGGGAGAAGGGAGAGGCAGTGCGATGCAAGGCCGCAGTGACCATAACCAAAGGATCGAGCGTCTCTGGCTCGACGTCTGGAAAGATGTGGTGAACCCTTACCATGACCTGTTTACTGCAATGGGAACACCACAGGCAGAAGGTGGTCTGGGGATACTGAACATGGACAATCCCATTCACTTGTGGGCCCTCCACTATTTTTTCTGCCCAGGCTGAACCGGTCCCTACAGTGGATTGTGGAACAGAAGAACCACCAACCCCTGAGGACAGAGCGCAACAGAACTCCCCTGCAGCTCTTCTTCAGGGGGATGCTGGAGAGACGAGCCAGCACATCCACAGCAGTACAGGACTTCTGGAAAGGGAGAAGCCTTCAATCGATAATCGAGGACCATCCTTTGCCAGACAGTCGTTAGGATGTGCCTGCCACGGCTTGCCCCCTCTCTGAGGAACAGCTCGTGCAACTAACGGAGCGCATTGACCCGGAGTGGGCCACCCACCGATCAACATGGTCAGATGTTGTTCTCCAGTTCGTTGCCAACATGCTCGAGTAAAAAAAAAGTTAGCTTGTGGACACCCCAAACCTGAAGTGTATAGCAGACCTGTGAACCCATACGATTTTGCCATATTTTGTACGCTTGATTGTCCAGACTACAAGCAGATTGGTCAGTGGAATCACAAGAAAAATTCATTGTCTACTTTTATTTACAAGCGCATTCCAAAGCCGATCCAGTGTTTTGACACATGATTACTGCTTTTGTCAATGAAAGAAGCATTCGTTTTAAATTGTAAACTTATTAGGCTACTTGCCCTATCCGCTCTAGCCACGTAATCGTGCAATAAATCTGCAATATCTTGCATGGCGTTGGGAGGTGTGCCTCAATTTGCGGGTTTGCTTTGAGACCTCAGAGTAAGGATGTGTCTGGGTGCAGACACTTCGCCTTCAAAAAAGTTAATTTGCACTGAGCAGCATTGGGCTGCAACAATGAAAGCCTCAAAAACAATCATAAAGTTTGTTCAAAGTACCAAGCATGGTAGAAGGTATAAGCAACTGTTTTTTTCAAATTGGTTTAAATCTGCGCTCTAATTCTAAACCAATCTTTGTAAAGTGGAAAGTCATTCAAATAAAGCGAAATTATGTCCGCTGTGTATTTTATTATTTTTAAACACAGGTACTGCACCACGAAAACAATATTGCTAAAAAAAAAAAAAAAATATGTACACTTTGTGAAAGAAAGTTGTAAAGAAAGTTTTACACAATGATTTGCCATTAGGTTACCTGTTTAATTGCACCAAACAGACATGGGATTCTTCCGTAAAATTACGGAATTCCGTAAATTTTTAGGCTCCAGGGATCATTCTTGAGATTCGTGCAAATCCGCTGAGAAAATGTTGGGGTATATGTAGGTAAAGACCCAAGTTTTTCGGCCGGTCCGCTGATCGCGACGCTCCATTCCATACTATTCTTGAACGGTTGGTTCCTAAAACGGTCAGACTGTTGCTGGTCGATCCGTATGGGAACGCGCTCTGTGTCTTTGTCTCCTACAGTCACCGTTTCAACGTAGCTATCGGGGATTCAGTATAAGCTAAAGCATACCGTATGAGAATGATTCGGCGCCATTTTTACATCGCTTCGAGCCACTTGCCAAAATGATGAGGAAGCTAAAGCGAGACGAAAACGTTCTATCCCGGGAAATTGACCAGCAGAAGTACAAGAAAAATCTCTGGAGATTCGACTGGCTCGATGAAGTTGTATCATTGAGCTGGAAATACGAGAAAGGCCAGAAGACACAAGACGTGAAACTGAAAGTTGGCGATGCTTTTGCTAAAATCAACTTGCCGGGAAAAACTTAGTGCACTTTGTGCAACGATGTTAATGTTATCAACTACGGTTCCAATGGAAAGACTGCCCTCAAAAGCCACTTGAAAAGCAACAAGCACCTGACTATCCTGAAAACCCAGTCGTGTAATCAGTCACTGGGGTCGTTTGGCACCGACGAGGTAAGAACATTGAAACCACACCGTCACACGCCACCACCCCCCCCCATCCCCGCATCCCCTCCTCTCTCTCTCTCTCTCTCTCTCTCTCTCTTTCTCCTCCTTATTTTGAGTCTTAGCGTAAAATTAATTTGAGAACATGGAAAGGGAGGGGGGGGCTATGATTAAGCTGAAAATATGCATTTCAGGGCCATTTTTGTGTGTCTAAAATACTAAAAACCTTCAGCTTCGGGGCTTTGCCCCCAGACCCCGACCAGGGGCGTTGCCCCTGGACCCTACTTTTTTTTCTCCTTAATTATCACTTTTTCTGAATCCCATGTCTGACCAAATTTCTTTTGATGTATCTATAGTATAGATTTATAAAGTTGAAAATTGCTGAAAGTTTTTAAAACAGACTATTGTTTTTGAAAAAGACCTTAGTGTATTTTAGGTTTATTGATGAGATATATTTATATATATATTTATATATATATATATATATATATATATATATGGCTTGCCCAATCCAACGTATAAAGGAACTCATTGTTATTCAGCCATTAACCTTCGCCGGCACTCGTTATCGACTACACACGGACGCATTCGTGGGGCCGTGCAGACCCATGCTTCTCAAAGAAGGAAAAATGTGCATATCCTTCCGTGGCACTCGTGGGGCCGTGCAGACCCATGCTTCTCAAAGAAAGAAAAATATGCATATCCTTCCGTGGCACTCGTGGGTCCGTGCGGACACAGAAGGGTGTTTGATGCAAATATCTCTTAAACGAGTTGGAATTTTTTAATGAGCTTTTAGAAATGCCTCAGACACCTAAAAAGCTATCATCTCCTAAAAGCTCATTAAATTTCAGTGATAATTAATTAATTAATTAATGGTCAAATTTAGACTGCACACGGTATTTGGTAAAATATTATGGGTCTGCATGGCCCCACGAGTGCCACGGAAGGGTTTGCACAATTGTCCTTCTTTGAGAAGTATGGGTCCGCATGGACCCACGAGTGCCTCGGAAGGGTATACACGCTTTTCCTTTGAGAAGTATGGGTCCGCACGTCCCCACGAATGCTTCCGTGTGTAGTCTAAATTTGACCATTAATTAATTAATTAATTAATTATCACTGAAATTTAATGAGCTTTTAGGAGATGAAAGCTTTGTAGGTGTCTGAGGCATTTCTAAAAGCTCATTAAAAAATTCCAACTTTTAAGAGATATTTGAGACAATGACAAAAGGTGACGTTTTCATGTCAGTATGTCCCAAATGACATCACCAGTACATTTTTCATTCTATCTAATCTGTTTTCGTTCTATTTTTTCTAATAACATGCGTTAACAATTGATTGCCAACTGGAATGGAAGAGCACAAAAAGTGTAACTTGATATGTAGTTTCTCTAGAGGGAAAAACATCTTCCACTTTCATGTCAGTGTGTCCCATGCAACATACATTTGCCAAACAGCTATGTGTAAGTAGATTATTTGTTAGTGGTATAGAAAATACTGATCAACAATCAAAGTCAGTTTTCACATTCATTTTCTACCTATTTCTTATTTGTTTATTCTTTTGGCAATGGTGAAATGTCAGCAATCGTGTGTCATTCGGGACAGTAGACATGACACCTGACTTTTGTCACTGTCTCATTTGCAATCAAACACCCTTCTGGGCCGCACGGACCCACGAGTGCCTCGGAAGGGTATACACGCTTTTCCTTCTTTGAGAAGTATGGGTCCGCACGTCCCACAAATGCTTCCGTGTGTAGTCTAAATTTGACCATTAATTAATTAATTAATTATCACTGAAATTAATGAGCTTTTAGGAGATGATGTAGCTTGTTAGGTGTCTGAGGCATTTCTAAAAGCTCATTAAAAAATTCCAACTCGTTTAAAAGATATTTGCAATCAAACACCCTTCTGGGTCCGCACGGACCACGAGTGCCGGCCGGAAGGTTAAAGACATTTTCCGAATTACAATGGTTTAATAGCCAACTTGCACAATACCCCTTTTGAACAGCTCTCTGGTGCGAAAGATAAGGAAGGTTCACTTCCCTACGGGCAAACGTTTTGCTCTCACAAGCACTGGTGTTCTCTGGTCTGTGTAAAAAAACCAAAATAAAATCTCAATCGCCTTACTTTTGTATACAGGACATGATGGGTACTTGAACGAACTAAAGGATTATTCTTTTTGCGGCTATTATTGCCGCAGCCAATAAACCTTTAACGACTTTGTGTGTGTCGGTGTGTGAATGCTCTGATTTGTTTTGCTATTGTGTATTGCCGTGAGCTCTGGCGAGAAGGGTGATTAATTTATGTCATTATTATTATGTCTCACTGTGTTTCACAGCTGTACAGAACAGTGAAAGGGATACTCGTTCAAACTTTGGTATGATGCCATGAGCGCCATAGTTTAACTAGAGTCAAATCAGTTATTTTCTTTTTATATTCAATGGTGCCTCATTCACCCATATTCATCAGAACATAAGCTTTTTGCAACGTTCATTGAAGGTCAAGGTCCCTTTAAGTTACCTATCAAACCTCATGTGGTGTATTGTTATGGTTAGTGTTTTCCCCTGGAGCAATTTTTTGATTAGTGCTTTTGTGAACAAGAAACAATTAACAAGTGGCTCTATCCCATCCCCCCCCCCCCCCTTCCACGTGGCGATATAACCTTCGTGGTTGAAAACACCAAAGAAAGAAAGGGTTTAAACATTTTCAGTTCTCCATTTAGTTTGGTGAAGTAGTGGTAGAGCATTTTTTGAACATCAATAATCATGTATGAATTTATTGCATGTTTGTTGCTAGAATATTAATCATTCTTCTGCGAGAACTTTGTGCATGATGAAAAGTAAACATTGTGGTCAGTCGCATAGGTAACCCCCGCGGGTTTGGGGGAAGAATTTACCCGATGCTCCCCAGCATGTCGTAAGGGCGACTAACTGATTCTGTTTCTCCTTTAACCTTGTTAGTGTTTCTTGTATAAAATAGTCAATTTTTGTAAAGATTTTACTCAAGCCGTATGTAAGTGTTATGTCTTTGTACTGGAAACTTGCATTCCCCAGTAAGGTAATATATTGTACTACGTTGCAAGCCCCTGGAGCAAATTTTTGATTAAGTGCTTTTGTGAACAAGAAACAATTGACAAGTTGGCTCTATCCCATCTCCCCCGTCGCGATATAACCTCGTGGTTGAAAACAATGTTAAACACAAAATAAAGAAAGAATAGGCACCCCTAAAATCAAAGGTGAGTTTTAGATACTAAAATGTGCCAACAATTTTAACAGCACACCCGAGTCCCCTTTTGACTC
>NC_090258.1:29664852-29697606 GCF_037325665.1 Littorina saxatilis
GCAGGTGGAAAATGGTGATTCAGGGGGCAATCGATGGCTTTAGCCGGGCCACTACCTTTCCTCCATGCCACCGAAACAACGGTCAGAGACCGTTCGGGATCTGTTTTTGGGTGGAAACCCAACGCTTGGACTCCCGTCAAGAGTCCGCATGGACCATGGTGGCGAGAATCTGGATGTCGTCGCCCTCATGAATGAACACAGGGGAGAAGGAGAGGCAGTGCGATGCAAGGCCGCAGTGACCATAACCAAAGGATCGAGCGTCTCTGGCTCGACGTCTGGAAAGATGTGGTGAACCCTTACCATGACCTGTTTACTGCAATGGGAACACCACAGGCAGAAGGTGGTCTGGGGATACTGAACATGGACAATCCCATTCACTTGTGGGCCCTCCACTATGTTTTTTCTGCCCAGGCTGAACCGGTCCCTACAGTGGATTGTGGAACAGAAGAACCACCAACCCCTGAGGAAGAGCGCAACAGAACTCCCCTGCAGCTCTTCTTCAGGGGGATGTGAGAGACGAGCCAGCACATCCACAGCAGTACAGGACTTCTGGAAAGGGAGAAGCCTTCAATCGATAATCGAGGACCATCCTTTGCCAGACAGTCGTTAGGATGTGCCTGCCACGGCTTGCCCCCTCTCTGAGGAACAGCTCGTGCAACTAACGGAGCGCATTGACCCTCGGAGTGGGCCACCCACCGATCAACATGGTCAGATGTTGTTCTCCAGTTCGTTGCCAACATGCTCGAGTAAAAAAAAAGTTAGCTTGTGGACACCCCAAACCTGAAGTGTATAGCAGACCTGTGAACCCATACGATTTTGCCATATTTTGTACGCTTGATTGTCCAGACTACAAGCAGATTGGTCAGTGGAATCACAAGAAAAATTCATTGTCTACTTTTATTTACAAGCGCATTCCAAAGCCGATCCAGTGTTTTGACACATGATTACTGCTTTTGTCAATGAAAGAAGCATTCGTTTTAAATTGTAAACTTATTAGGCTACTTGCCCTATCCGCTCTAGCCACGTAATCGTGCAATAAATCTGCAATATCTTGCATGGCGTTGGGAGGTGTGCCTCAATTTGCGGGTTTGCTTTGAGACCTCAGAGTAAGGATGTGTCTGGGTGCAGACACTTCGCCTTCAAAAAGTTAATTTGCACTGAGCAGCATTGGGCTGCAACAATGAAAGCCTCAAAAACAATCATAAAGTTTGTTCAAAGTACCCAAGCATGGTAGAAGGTATAAGCAACTGTTTTTTCAAATTGGTTTAAATCTGCGCTCTAATTCTAAACCAATCTTTTGTAAAGTGGAAAGGTCATTCAAATAAAGCGAAATTATGTCCGCTGTGTATTTTATTATTTTCAAACACAGGTACTGCACCACGAAAACAATATTGCTAAAAAAAAAAAAAAAATGTACACTTTGTGAAAGAAAGTTGCAAAGAAAGTTTTACACAATGATTTGCCATTAGGTTACCTGTTTAATTGCACCAAACAGACATGGGATTCTTCCGTAAAATTACGGAATTCCGTAAATTTTTAGGCTCCAGGGATCATTCTTGAGATTCGTGCAAATCCGCTGAGAAAATGTTGGGGTATATGTAGGTAAAGACCCAAGTTTTTCGGCCGGTCCGCTGATCGCGACGCTCCATTCCATACTATTCTTGAACGGTTGGTTCCTAAAACGGTCAGACTGTTGCTGGTCGATCCGTATGGGAACGCGCTCTGTGTCTTTGTCTCCTACAGTCACCGTTTCAACGTAGCTATCGGGGATTCAGTATAAGCTAAAGCATACCGTATGAGAATGATTCGGCGCCATTTTTACATCGCTTCGAGCCACTTGCCAAAATGATGAGGAAGCTAAAGCGAGACGAAACCGTTCTATCCCGGGAAATTGACCAGCAGAAGTACAAGAAAAATCTCTGGAGATTCGACTGGCTCGATGAAGTTGTATCATTGAGCTGGAAATACGAGAAAGGCCAGAAGACACAAGACGTGAAACTGAAAGTTGGCGATGCTTTTGCTAAAATCAACTTGCCGGGAAAAACTTAGTGCACTTTGTGCAACGATGTTAATGTTATCAACTACGGTTCCAATGGAAAGACTGCCCTCAAAAGCCACTTGAAAAGCAACAAGCACCTGACTATCCTGAAAACCCAGTCGTGTAATCAGTCACTGGGGTCGTTTGGCACCGACGAGGTAAGAACATTGAAACCACACCGTCACACGCCACCACCTCCCCCCCATCCCCACCTCTCTCTCTCTCTATCTCTCTCTCTCTCCTCTCTCTCTCTCTCTTTCTCCTCCTTATTTTGAGTCTAGGAAATTAATTTGAGAAACATGGAAAGGGAGGGGGGGCTATGATTAAGCTGAAATATGCATTTCAGGGCCATTTTTGTGTGTCTAAAATACTAAAAACCTTCAGCTTCTGGGTGCTTTGCCCCCCCAGACCCCGACCAGGGGCGTTGCCCCTGGACCCTACTTTTTTTTCCTTAATTATCACTTTCTGAATCCCATGTCTGACCAAATTTCTTTTGATGTATCTATAGTATAGATTTATAAAGTTGAAAATTGCTGAAAGTTTTTAAAACAGACTATTGTTTTTGAAAAAGACCTTAGTGTATTTTTAGGTTTATTGATTCTAGATATATTTATATATATATATATATATAGTATATTTATATATATATATATATATATGGCTTGCCCAATCCAACGTATAAAGGAACTCATTGTTATTCAGCCATTAACCTTCGCCGGCACTCGTTATCGACTACACACGGACGCATTCGTGGGGCCGTGCAGACCCATGCTTCTCAAAGAAGGAAAAATGTGCATATCCTTCCGTGGCACTCGTGGGGCCGTGCAGACCCATGCTTCTCAAAGAAAGAAAAAATATGCATATCCTTCCGTGGCACTCGTGGGTCCGTGCGGACACAGAAGGGTGTTTGATGCAAATATCTCTTAAACGAGTTGGAATTTTTTAATGAGCTTTTAGAAATGCCTCAGACACCTAAAAAGCTATCATCTCCTAAAAGCTCATTAAATTTCAGTGATAATTAATTAATTAATTAATGGTCAAATTTAGACTGCACACGGTATTTGGTAAAATATTATGGGTCTGCATGGCCCCACGAGTGCCACGGAAGGGTTTGCACAATTGTCCTTCTTTGAGAAGTATGGGTCCGCATGGACCCACGAGTGCCTCGGAAGGGTATACACGCTTTTCCTTCTTTGAGAAGTATGGGTCCGCACGTCCCCACGAATGCTTCCGTGTGTAGTCTAAATTTGACCATTAATTAATTAATTAATTAATTATCACTGAAATTTAATGAGCTTTTAGGAGATGAAAGCTTTGTAGGTGTCTGAGGCATTTCTAAAAGCTCATTAAAAAATTCCAACTCGTTTAAGAGATATTTGAGACAATGACAAAAGGTGACGTTTTCATGTCAGTATGTCCCAAATGACATCACCAGTACATTTTTCATTCTATCTAATCTGTTTTCGTTCTATTTTTTCTAATAACATGCGTTAACAATTGATTGCCAACTGGAATGGAAGAGCACAAAAAGTGTAACTTGATATGTAGTTTCTCTAGAGGGAAAAACATCTTCCACTTTCATGTCAGTGTGTCCCATGCAACATACATTTGCCAAACAGCTATGTGTAAGTAGATTATTTGTTAGTGGTATAGAAAATACTGATCAACAATCAAAGTCAGTTTTCACATTCATTTTCTACCTATTTCTTATTTGTTTATTCTTTTGGCAATGGTGAAATGTCAGCAATCGTGTGTCATTCGGGACAGTAGACATGACACCTGACCTTTTGTCACTGTCTCATTTGCAATCAAACACCCTTCTGGGTCCGCACGGACCCACGAGTGCCTCGGAAGGGTATACACGCTTTTCCTTCTTTGAGAAGTATGGGTCCGCACGTCCCCACAAATGCTTCCGTGTGTAGTCTAAATTTGACCATTAATTAATTAATTAATTATCACTGAAATTTAATGAGCTTTTAGGAGATGATAGCTTGTTAGGTGTCTGAGGCATTTCTAAAAGCTCATTAAAAAATTCCAACTCGTTTAAAAGATATTTGCAATCAAACACCCTTCTGGGTCCGCACGGACCCACGAGTGCCGGCGAAGGTTAAAGACATTTTCCGAATTACAATGGTTTAATAGCCAACTTGCACAATACCCCTTTTGAACAGCTCTCTGGTGCGAAAGATAAGGAAGGTTCACTTCCCTACGGGCAAACGTTTTGCTCTCACAAGCACTGGTGTTCTCTGGCTTGTGTAAAAAAACCAAAATAAAATCTCAATCGCCTTACTTTTGTATACAGGACATGCTTGGGTACTTTGAACGAACTAAAGGATTATTCTTGCGGCTATTATTGCCGCAGCCAATAAACCTTTAACGACTTTGTGTGTGTCGGTGTGTGAATGCTCTGATTTGTTTTGCTATTGTGTATTGCCGTGAGCTCTGGCGAGAAGGGGTGATTAATTTATGTTCATTATTATTATGTCTCACTGTGTTTTCACAGCTGTACAGAACAGTGAAAGGGATACTCGTTCAAACTTTGGTATGATGCCATGAGCGCCATAGTTTAACTAGAGTCAAATCAGTTATTTTTCTTTTTATATTCAATGGTGCCTCATTCACCCATATTCATCAGAACATAAGCTTTTTGCAACGTTCATTGAAGGTCAAGGTCCCTTTAAGTTACCTATCAAACCTCATAGTGGTGTTTATTGTTTATGGTTAGTGTTTTCCCCTGGAGCAATTTTTTGATTAGTGCTTTTGTGAACAAGAAACAATTAACAAGTGGCTCTATCCCATTCCCCCCCCCTTCCACGTGGCGATATAACCTTCGTGGTTGAAAACACCAAAGAAAGAAAGTGTTTTAAACATTTTCAGTTCTCCATTTAGTTTGGTGAAGTAGTGTAGAGCATTTTTTGAACATCAATAATCATGTATGAATTTATTGCATGTTTGTTGCTAGAATATTAATCATTCTTCTGCTGAAGAACTTTGTGCCTGATGAAAGTAAACATTGTGGTCAGTCGCATAGGTACCCCCCGCGGGTTTGGGGGAAGAATTTACCCGATGCTCCCCAGCATGTCGTAAGAGGCGACTAACTGATTCTGTTTCTCCTTTTACCCTTGTTAAGTGTTTCTTGTATAGAATATAGTCAATTTTTGTAAAGATTTTACTCAAGCAGTATGTAAGTGTTATGTCCTTTGTACTGGAAACTTGCATTCTCCCAGTAAGGTAATATATTGTACTACGTTGCAAGCCCCTGGAGCAAATTTTTGATTAAGTGCTTTTGTGAACAAGAAACAATTGACAAGTGGCTCTATCCCATCTCCCCCCGTCGCGATATAACCTTCGTGGTTGAAAACAATGTTAAACACAAAATAAAGAAAGAATAGGCACCCCCTAAAATCAAAGGTGAGTTTTAGATACTAAAATGTGCCAACAATTTTAACAGCACACCCGAGTCCCCTTTTTGACTCACATGCGTAGCAAAAGTGAGTCTATGTACTCACCCGAGTCGTCCGTCCGTCCGTCCGGAAAACTTTAACGTTGGATATTTCTTGGACACTATTCAGTCTATCAGTACCAAATTTGGCAAGATGGTGTATGATGACAAGGCCCCAAAAAAACATACATAGCATCTTGACCTTGCTTCAAGGTCAAGGTCGCAGGGGCCATAAATGTTGCCTAAAAAACAGCTATTTTTCACATTTTTCCCATTTTCTCTGAAGTTTTTGAGATTGAATACCTCACCTATATATGATATATAGGGCAAAGTAAGCCCCATCTTTTGATACCAGTTTGGTTTACCTTGCTTCAAGGTCAAGGTCACAGGAGCTCTTCAAAGTTGGATTGTATACATATTTTGAAGTGACCTTGACCCTGAACTATGGAAGATAACTGTTTCAAACTTAAAAATTATGTGGGGCACATGTTATGCTTTCATCATGAGACACATTTGGTCACATATGATCAAGGTCAAGGTCACTTTGACCCTTATGAAATGTGACCAAATAAGGTAGTGAACCACTAAAAGTGACCATATCTCATGGTAGAAAGAGCCAATAAGCACCATTGTACCTCCTATGTCTTGAATTAACAGCTGTGTTGCATGACCTTGGATGACCTTGACCTTGGGTCAAGGTCACATGTATTTTGGTAGGAAAAATGTGTAAAGCATGCGAGTCGTATGGGCTTTGCCCTTCTTGTTACTTTAGTTGCAAGATCAGTACATGTTCTATCACGGAATTTTGTTTTGTTTTTGTAATTATGTGTATTTAGAGATTTTTCAAACCAAACTATTAATCTTTGAGCTCAGATGTCCTACTTTTTGACGTATTGGTATGTTTATTCAAGGTAAGCTAGACGAATCATTTGTATCAGGAAACTAAAATAAATGAAATTCTGATTTTATGTGAAAAATTGAATCAGTATCACAACAATTTCAAAAATTATTCATATTATGTGCTGGTTAATGACTATTACATTTGCAAGCCAAAGCTCTGTTTGCATTCTGAATTTTGCATGTAAATGTCCCATTTCAAAGATCACCTATATATTTAGGTGTGTGTGTAGTCTTTTTAAGAACATCAATTATATACATTTATTGGATCTTGATTGCTTGAATGTGTATGACACATAATTCTTGTGTATGAATAAATGTGTATGACAAGTTTGAATATTGGATAATACAAATTGTTTGTATGGATTTTGATTCCTGTATGGTGAGGCAATGAACATGTGCGAGTGAGATGTCTATGATGGACAGCAAAATGTAGTTATGGATTCATGGCTGCTAGTCTCATTTCCAGTCATATTAAAAAAAACAAGTTGTTTTTACAAAAACACAAAACATAACTCAAGTTGTCTGCCACAAATACAATTAATTTTAATCAAACAAGTGTCATGCAGAAAATCCACTTTAAATAAGGAAAATCATCACAAAATGGAATGCATACTTTATGTTTATCACATCACAAGACACACTGGTAATACTTGGCAGGTGAGAGTTAACCCATCACACAATGGAATGAATATTTTTATCACATCATTAGACTGGTATTACTTGGCAGTTGAGAGTTAACCTATCACAAAATGGAATGAATACTTAATTTTTATCCCATCATAAGACTGGTAATACTTGGCAGTTGCGAGTTCATCCATCACAAAGTGGAATGAATACTTTAATTTTATCACATCATAAAGAATACATCGGTTCTACTTGGCAGGTGACAGCTGAACAGTTAGCAAAACAGTCACTATTTAATACTGGTTACAGAGACGAGGAATTGAGGCTGAAATTTATAAACTAAACAAGAAAGCTGAAATTGTGTGAGCCGTTTGTTCGTTCATGGGCTGAAACTCCCACGGCTTTTACGTGTATGACCGTTTTTACCCCGCCATTTAGGCAGCCATACGCCGCGTTCGGAGGAAGCATGCTGGGTATTTTCGTGTTTCTATAACCCACCGAACTCTGACATGGATTACAGGATCTTTTTCGTGCGCACTTGGTCTTGTGCTTGCGTGTACACACGGGGGTGTTCGGACACCGAGGAGAGTCTGCACACAAAGTTGACTGTGAGCAATAATAAATCTCTCGCCGAACGTGGGGACGAACTCGCGCTGACAGCGGCCAACAGGACTGAGCTACATCCCCGCCCTTGTGTGAGCAGTGACCTTCACTACAGAGGAGTGTAAAACTATAAAAGGAAAAGCAGTAGACAACGCCAGTTTTGGTTAATTTGGTAAAACATAAAAACAGACTATCGTTACACAGGGCACGAATATCACATTATCATAACTGTTACAAACGCTTTTGAGTTTATTAATTTGTATACCATTATGAGACAGTATAACAAAGTTGTTAGCGTGCAATTGATTTGTTTGTATCCGGTTTATGGTGTATATTGCCAAGTTTTGTATGGGACACTGTAACGCTAGTCCGAGTGCTTTTGATATTTTGCTGGCAACGTGTTATTCGTGTAGTAGGGGGGTTGAACCATTTATTCTGTACATTAGGTAACTGATACCTGATATGATGTGAAGTGCTTAGTTTACTTGATCAATAGTCGAGAGAAATACAATGCTTTACATGTTTTCCATGGACAGCGTTACACGGAACACGAAAAGCAGGCAACATAATGACAAACAGTGGTGCAAAAAAACAAATAAGAACAGAACACACTCTTGAAACACAACGGCAATTTAAATAATGCAAAACACAAACATCAAATCTTCGAAAGTCTCTCTCTTGCATTTAATAGCAAGTAAGAAATGATGTACGGTACAGGCACCCAAAATAAAGCTTATTTTACTGAGAGAAAAAACCCACACACACCTTGTCTTAATAATTTTAAGATTTCAAAGTTCAACGTTAAACACACACCCCCCCCCCCCCCCTGCAAAAAGCAAAGAAAACAATCAAAACAAAAACAAGGTATGTAAAGGAGTATAGGAAACCGGTTAAATCAGGGTCATGTTTTTTTTTTCCTTTGCAGCATGACCTCAAATAATTCAGTTTGAATACATTTGTGAATTCTCTTCAAAATTGCAGAACAAACATTTTTTCGCAGGGTGTGTACAGAAAGAAACACCAACACCTACGGCTACCAAGCAAAAATAATGCGAAACACAAACATCAAATCTTCGAAAGTCTCTCTCTTGCATTTAATAGCAAGTAAGAAATGATGTACGGTACAGGCACCTAAAATAAAGCTTATTTTACGGAGAGAAAAAAACCACCCACACCTTGTCTTAATAATTTTAAGATTTCAAAGTTCAACGTTAACACCCCCCCCCCCCCCCCCCAGGGTGTGTACAGATAGAAACACCAACAGCTACGGCTACCAAGCAGAAACTAATCGCACCATTGAAGGAAAGTTTTTACAATAAATAAAATCCACCCCCTTCAAGAACAGCCTGGGACAGCTTCTGCCTCAGTTCTTGACGTGTGGGGCAGACACCTGCATTCTGAGGGCACAAGTTGACACTCTGGGGAGTGGCTTTTCGGGTGTGTCCACAAACACCACGGTCAGAGGACTCTGGTACCCTCCTGGTACTGTGGACCGGCTCCCAGACATGAAAAACACGAAATCTGAGATGGTGGTTTCTCCGCACTTTCCATCTGAAACAAGACAAAAAAGAAATTCTGAAATAAAGGAAACATCATCCCGCTTTCTTAATAAGCATACAAGTACCAGGACTCAAAAGAGAGGGAATTATTGCATGCTTGTGTTCATTTGTAGAAGCGTAGAAATGTTAAGCATGCTTTGCGACACAGAATGAAATGCTATTTTGAAAGCGTAACTTTTCTTGAGACTTTTTTTGAGCTGCTTGACGTTCAGTTTGATATGTGAAGGCAAACGAGATTCATTTTCCCAAATCTTTGGAGCTTTCAGGGGTAAAACCATGTGCTTATCATTTGCTGCTTTACATATAAGTTATTCTCCTGGGCCGTTTCCCATTTTGTGACATGTATTTTCAGTCCTTAAAACATGTATTAAATGGCAACTTGAATGTATACTCTCCCAAAAAAGAAACTTGACACAGGTAAACATTGATGTTTTTCAAATATATAATATATGTTAGAGGAAAGCACCAAAATTCAGTTTGAAGTTTGTCGGTTACATTGTTGCTAACAACTAACCCATAAAAAGAACATAATTGAACCAAGACTTTACTAAGTGGTCGCCCTTTTATTGAATTGCAAAAATTCTCGTCTGCACAAAAATCATGTGCATGGAGAGTATCGAGAGTATACATATTTTCTTTAGTAATAATTTTTTTTCCAGTAATACTCCAGGTTGTTAATGATGCAGACTTGCAACAAAACAACATAGAATATATATATATTATTTTCTTGGTAGTGTTAGCAGTATTCAAATTCATGTCACAACTTCCGGTTTCCATGTTATGAAGGTGCTTTACTTTAAAACCTTTGTACTTTTACTGAACACTAAGACAAACAAAATGTGCAAGTATTTGTTATTCTATCTCTGCAGGCCAAGGATATTTATGAAACTAGTATTTGTGAATGAAATTAATTTGTACAGCTTAAATGTCTCAAGTTAAATTTAATAAAAAGTCTACTTTATAACATGGTTTTCCCTGGTACACAGCTCTGGAGATTAAAGCTGTGGTCTATTTATGACTTTCCTGGGCTACGAGGTTGAAAAATAGGGATACAATCATGTACAGAATTCTGTACAGCAAACGCTACCCGAAACCCCACCTATACGGCGTGTATGACCTTGAGAGCTTCAGTCAACGCTTGAATTTTTCAGGGATAACAGCCGGTTTGCTCTCTCAAGACTGATCATATTTTATCTTCAAGAGAGATCAAGGGGAAAAAATAAAAGCCCCGGCGAAGATTCGAACTCTCGACTTCGTGTCTCATGTCCTAACCACTAGGCTACTGCGCCAATTGAGAAAATGAAGGAAAAACATTGATATGAATTCATGTTATGTTATTCTTGAAGCAGCATGATTTATATCTCTATCCGCCCATTGTTCAGAAGTTTGTTTGTTTGTTTGTTTGTTTGCTTGCTTAACGCCCAGCCGACCACGAAGGGCCATATCAGGGCGGAGCTGCTTTGACATATAACGTGCGCCACACACAAGACAGAAGTCGCAGCACAGGCTTCATGGCTCACCCAGTCACATTATTCTGACACCGGACCAACCAGTCCTAGCATTAACCCCATAATGCCAGACGCCAGGCGGAGCAACCACTAGATTGCCAATTTTAAAGTCTTAGGTATGACCCGGCCGGGGTTCGAACCCACGACCTCCCGATCACGGGGCGGACGCCTTACCACTAGGCCAACCGTGCCGGTTGTTCAGAAGTGAATACATGTATAACTATTTCTTAGATGTCTGGTTTCAACTGGCTTTGGAGAGATTCAATTACTGTTCTTGTCATTTTCTTGCATGTTGTAAATAGAGATATCGCAGCTATTTGCATGGCGCGAATGTCGTGTAGCATGACGGTGTAAACATGTACTGCGATTCTGTAAAACATGTTTGCAAATAAAGGCAAATTTTAATGTCAATTTTTACGTTTTTGCAACGCATAAATGATAATTCAAGCGTAGAATGATATAAAATTATCAATTTTTTTTATCTTTGACAATACTGGTGTAGTGGCCTAGCGGTTAAGACATCGGCCCCGACATTTCGAGGCCCCGATGCCTTGAGTTCGAATCCCTGCCAAGTCGTTTATTTTTTCTGCTCGATCCTTCTTGACAACAAATATGCTCAGCTCTGCGAGAGCAAACCGGATGTTACCACTGCAAAATTCAAGCGTTGACTGAAGCTCTCAAGGTCATACACGCCGTATAGGTGGGGTTTCGGGTAGTGTTTGCTGTACAGAAATCTGTACATGATTTTGTCCCTATTTTTCAACCTCGTAGCCCCGGAAAGTCATAAATAGACCACAGCTTTAACCCATATCAATCAAGGTTTGTTATGAACCAAACGGCTTTCCATATGAGATTATATACGTACCACTGCCGCCGCCACCAAATAATCATAATATACACTTTACAACGGATTACACACACACACACACAGATAACAAGGTAATCTTGAACTTTAGCGTGACGAAAATGGTGTACGTTGTCAACCATGGGACATCATCTACACGAAAGAGTTGTCTCCCTTGTCTGGTCACACGGATAATTCCTTCTTTGATGGGTCAAATGCATTCGTACAGTTCATCATCGGAGTTCATTCCGTAACTTCAAAGGGATCTAAAATGACTTGTTATGATTACAAGTACAGGTTCTACAAATTTGGAGACTTAAATGCCTCTGAATTAAGAGCTATGAATTTAACACGCTAAAGTTCAAGATTACCGATAACACGATATAGCAGCTAGTCTCTCGCACCGAATTCCAATATTTTGCATCTTTGGTCAAAAACGCGTACAGGCCTCCCTTCAAGTTCAACTTCTGGATGTGGATGCCCCACTGACTCGGTGTAGATCGTCACAAGAACCGAATTCGTCTGATAAAACAATTAACTTACCCTGCTGTGCGAGCCTGGGCAACAGCGTTAATTAAAACTGCACTCGCAAACCTTCCAAAACATCAGGGACATTTGCCACCCCCGCCATCTTGAGCTGTTCAGTCTGTCAAAAGGCAGCAAAGCGAGGCTATGAAGACGCGTATAAGCTTAGTGTTTTTCATGTGGATTCCCAGTCCAAGTTTTTAAGTCGCTTAACCACGTGACTTATAACTGATTATTACAGGTGTATTTATTATTAAATACAGGTGTATTTAATTTTAAATACAGGTGTATTTATTTTTAAATACAGGTGTAATTATTTTTAAATACAGGTGTATTTATTTTTAAATACAGGTGTATTTATTATTAAATACAGGTGTATTTATTTTTAAATACAGGTGTATTTATTTTTAAATACAGGTGTATTTATCATTAATTACACCTGTATTTTATAATAAATACAGGTGTATTTAATAATAAATGCACCTGTATTTAATAATAAATACACCTGTATTTAAAAATAAATACACCTGTATTTAATAATAATTACACCTGTATTTAAAAATAAATACACCTGTAATTTATAATAAATACACCTGTATTTAATAAAAAAAATACACCTGTAATTAATAAAAAAAATACACCTGTAATTAATAATGATACTTATTGTATACGTTTAAGAAATAAATACAGCTGTATTTATCATTAAATACAGGTGTATTTATTTTAAATTACAGCTGTAATAGTTATGAGCCAAACGGCTTTCCATAGAGTAATGCCGATGCGTGCCGAATGGTCACGGAAACACCCGAAGGGCGAGAGCAGTGTGGTTTGGGTTTGGTGGGCTTGAAGTGTTTTGGAGAGTGCGTGTGTATTTTAATTTGT
Source organism: Littorina saxatilis (assembly GCF_037325665.1). NCBI lineage: Eukaryota > Metazoa > Mollusca > Gastropoda > Littorinimorpha > Littorinidae > Littorina > Littorina saxatilis. Next base: position 29,677,778 of record NC_090258.1, read on the forward strand.
GTGATTGTGCGCGAAGGGAGATTTAATGGTTTGTTGATTGTTTTAATTGAAAAGAGTGGGGTGGTTTGAAAAAAAAGAGTCTTCTGACTCCATTTGCGCAATTGTGAGGTGTGGGTTATGTGGGAGGGATGGGGTGGTGGGGTGTAGCGGCCTTGTGAAGGAGGGAGGGGGGGGGGGTTGGGGGGTTGAAGGGAACAGAGGTATTTTTTACTTTCTCGGTCAAGAGGTTTCAAATCAATGTATAAACACATTAAAACACTTAAAGGCACACCCCTTCTAGTGTTCGGCTCACCGTCTCAGACCCAGCTAGACTATTACGTAGGATAAGACCATTCCTCTATTTAGTCACATACCAAACATGAACAGCCAGATTTGTCTCTGTGCATAGTGTACAAAAAAACAAATATTCACCAAAAAATGTCCAACTCACAACAGCATGCAATCAGTCAGGGATTGGATTCAAGTTCTTGGTATATGTCCAAGTGGAGGGATGGTCTTATCCTGTGTAAAAGCCTATCCAGATCTGAGATGGCTAGCCGAATTGTTTGGAGTGTGCCTAGGAAAGAGAGAATGCTTTATGTCCTACAGGCTAAATATTTCACCACTTAAAGGACAAGATATGGGTTATATGATTCGAGTTTTACGCCCTCGTGGCTTTTGACAAGATGTAAGTGTATGCGTGTTTAGGTGGTATCAGCCATCTGCACTTATGGCAAGAATGACCGAGGTCTTTTACGTGCCATTGTGGTGACACGGGGGTGGGACATGGCTTCCGCCTCTGGGTCTGCACATAAAGTTGAACCGTGCCCGAATTCGAACCTGCGACCTTTCGATCACAAGTCTAGTGCTCTACCAACTGAGCTACCGGGCCCCCAGAGTGTGCCTTTAACACTCGTCTGTAGAAAACAGCTCTGCTCCCTGCAAGAGACTCACACAAAATCGAATGTTTATTTCAATAGAAAGTGCACCTGTCATCAATATGGCAAAGAGAAACCACTGGACCAGTTTAGACACAGAAAACTATTTCCTGGGTCATTTACGTCACCGAATTTATTATTTCTGCAAAGTGATTTAGTTGTCACCTAAACTCCACCACCGCTATAATCAATTAATCATCAACCCACCACACGTCATTGTACGTCCAATATGGCGGTTGCAGTTAAAATAATAAAACGGCAAACATATTTTACCTGGACCGTTAATATTACAAAAACACCTGCAAGTATCGCAACCAACCCACCACTACTCTGCCTACTTTATTAACTCTGGCTCATCATCACTACAACCTCACCATTTGAGGTGCACACAAAAACAAACAAGTCGCGTAAGGCGAAAATACAATATTTAGTCAAGTAGCTGTCGAACTCACAGAATGAAACTGAACGCAACGCAACGCAGCAAGACCGTATACTCGTAGCATCGTCACTCCACCGCCCGTGGCAAAGGCAGTGCCCGTGGAATTGACAAGAAGAGCGGGGTATTCGTTGCGCTAAGAAGGATAGCACGCTTTTCTGTACCTCTCTTCGTTTTAACTTTCTGAGCGTGTTTTTAATCCAAACATATCATATCTATATATTTTTGGAATCAGGAACCGACAAGGAATAAGATGAAAGTGTTTTTGAATTGATTTCGAAAAAAAAAATTTGATAATAATTTTTATATATTTAATTTTCAGAGCTTGTTTTTAATCCGAATATAACATATTTATATGTTTTTGGAATCAGCAAATGATGGAGAATAAGATAAACGTAAATTTGGATCGTTTTATAAATTTTTATTTTTTTTTTACAATTTTCAGATTTTTAATGACCAAAGTCATTAATTAATTTTTAAGCCACCAAGCTGAAATGCAATACCGAACCCCGGGCTTCGTCGAAGATTACTTGACCAAAATTTGAACCAATTTGGTTGAAAAATGAGGGCGTGACAGTGCCGCCTCAACTTTCACGAAAAGCCGGATATGACGTCATCAAAGACATTTATCAAAAAAATGAAAAAAACGTTCGGGGATTTCATACCCAGGAACTCTCATGTCAAATTTCATAAAGATCGGTCCAGTAGTTTAGTCTGAATCGCTCTACACACACACACACACACACGCACAGACAGACAGACAGACAGACAGACACACATACACCATACCCTCGTTTCGATTCCCCCTCGATGTTAAAATATTTAGTCAAAACTTGACTAAATATAAAAAGCAAAAAAACCCATTGGGAAACACACACATACACACACACACACGCACACGCACACACACCCACCCACACACACACACACACACACACACACACATTGATGTCACAGAATCATCTCCGGAAAGTCAGCTCTTCATAGCACCTGCATGACTTAACAATCATCATCACCAACTACCGGATTCATGTGTCCCCCCCCCCCTCCCCCCAGAATGGCGCTGGAGGTGCTAAAACAACAAATATTAAACCATAAAAGTATAAAATAAACTCGAGAGAAAAAAAATCAGGAAATTTGAAGAAAAAAACCCTGGACCAATCATATTAAGCAAATATCTTTGCAATCTTTGCTCTTCATCCACATCCATCAACACCACCATCACATTAACCCTCCAATCCGACTATTTTACTTCCAACATGGCGCATACTGTGGGACAAATTAATACATTTATTTTGAAAAAAATTTACCTATTATACGATTACCGGCACGGTTGGCCAAGTGGTAAGGCGTCCGCCCCGTGATCGGGAGGTCGTGGGTTCAAACCCCGGCCGGGTCATACCTAAGACTGTAAAATTGGCAATCTAGTGGCTGCTCCGCCTGGCGTCTGGCATTATGGGGTTAGTGCTAGGACTGGTTGGTCCGGTGTCAGAATAATGTGACTGGGTGAGACATGAAGCCTGTGCTGCGACTTCTGTCTTGTGTGTAGCGCACGTTATTATGTCAAAGCAGCACCGCCCTGATATGGCCCTTCGTGGTCGGCTGGGCGTTAAGCAAACAAACAAACAAAAAATTGTACGATTATCATCTCTCCAGTCAGTTTCTCAGTCACCCCACCACCACTATCACCACATCAACGAAAAACGATGTTTGGCGGCTTGTTGACAGCCACCAGCTTTTTTATGGGTCCGAGGGAGGGAGGGGGGCGGGGGGCGGGGGGGGGGGGGGTATTATCGTCTTCGGTTTCAAGATGAAAACCGAAGGCAATGTATGCTCCCCGGGGACCAACACAAAATGCTAGTCTGACAACAAGCCGCCAAACATCGTTTTTGTGATTAGTTTGGATGAGCGAAAGTACGCACAATAACAGACGGGACCCCTACCCTGAACGTAAGTTTTACTGAGAATGTATGAGTCTGGGCCTCAAAATTTTACTTCCACCATTATGATGCATACTGTGGGAAAAAATAGATACACTTATATACCATAAACAAATCCACATGGACGGCTATGTGTATCATACACTTATCAACACCCACCTCCACCACCCCCATTGCTACACCATCAACGTCGTCACTACGTATACCGTCTTCCGTCATTTTCATTCCAACATTGCGCATGATGTGGGCAAAATGAATAATTACAAAAACTCCAACTGGAACGTGTATATTGCACAATTATCACCTCTCTAGTCTTCACTGTCATCGTCATCACCTCCCACCATTTGTTTTACTTCCAACATGGCGCACGCTGTTGAAAAAAAAGTATATCCTGCAGGACCACGTGTGATAACACAATTATCATCTCTAATATCTGCTCAGTCACACCCCCCCCCCCCTTTTCCTCCCTTCTGCCATCATTATCACTACGGGATGACCTACCACCTTCTACTGGCATTTTCAGTACTTCCAACATCATGTCGCATCATACTTTGTGAACATAAATTAATTCATAAACAAAACAATCACCCGGACCATGTGTGGTTTCACACAATGATCATCTCTACTTTCTCCTCACCCCCTCCCTCACACCACCCCCCACCTTTACCATCACCACCTCCATCATCAACGCCACTAACTCCCACCTTCCACCATTTTACTTCCAACATGGCCGCGGCACGGCCGAGCTAGGGCGGGCAAAAGGGCTACAACCTCAATTTGTGCGGGCAGGGCTCAATTTCATCAATCATAATTAATCTCACCCTGTCACTCTTTCGCCCCCTGCCACGCTCGCTCGCTTTTCGCTTGCAAAAATCTCTCCCTCGATCTGCGACAGCGGGGAGGAGCCATCGTGTCACTTTCACGTCAAACGCTCGCGACGGGACACGGAGCAATTAACCGCGGACCAATCAGAGGCCGCGGAAAGGGTCAGCTGACCCCCACATCCTCCTCGCGCGCGAGCGAGGGGTGGCGCCGCCTGCTGAGAGGGAGCGGTAAGCCGAGAAGATGGATGGAGGTAGGGGGGGGCCCCACCTCTCTAGTTAGCACCGACGGGGCTGAGCGAGAAAAGCGTTGATAGCGATACCCCTTGTTAGAACTTGTTAGCGCGAGAGGGAGCCGCGCCGCGAACGAATTTAAAAAAAAATGAAAAGAAGAGGGTCTCCTTTGCCGAGACCGTTTATTGCCCGCGCCATCGTTTTCCAATTTCGGCACTGACACAGGCTAGCCGAGACCCATTGAGTCGTAGTTGTAGTAGTCGGGGCTAAGTTCACTACTGCCTTTATAATCGTTTTGCTTAGAGAGGTCTCGGCGGTAAGGCGGACTGAGACTTAGTAATAATTTGTGGCTGGCCGAGACACACTCAGTGGTACTTTTTTTTAGAGGCCGAGGCCAACAACGTTCATCACAATCGTTTTGCCGAGGGGTGTCGGCTTGAACGGAACGGATGTGCGAAGATCATTTTCACCAATGACGGTGATACGGGTTGTCGTGAGAGAGGGTCGCTCAGTGATTGTGGGTGTCAACTTGATAACTCCTACGGGGCTGTACTGATTGGTGTGAGAGAGAGAGAAAAAAAGTGACACTTTGTAAAATGCTGATGTGCATCTGTTTATAAGATTGTATCAGTGTGAAGACAACACATTCACACGACTGGATCGTCTGCGAAGTGACGGTTTACGAAGTGACGGTTTATGAAGTGCCGACGTGTATCTGTGTTTATGATATTTTTTATTAGTGTGGTAAAGAAAAGCGTGACATATATTGTCTTGAATGGATGCTCTGCAAAGTGACAGTTTACTAAAAAGCCAGCGTGTGTATGTTTACCAACAATATTCTTCTAACGTGAGAAACAAATTGACAGTTTACAAAAGCCGGCGTGTGTATGTTCACAAACAATTCTTCTAACGTGAAAAACAAATTGGCGTAGCTTTCTTGTGATTGGATCCTCTACAAAGTGACAGTTTACACAAGTCGGCGTGTGTATGTTTACATACCATATCAGTTTTAATAGTGTGAACAAAATTGGCGTAACTTTCTTGTGATTGGATCCTCCACAAAGTGACAGTTTGCAAAGGTCGGCGCCCGGTGTGTATGTTTACATACCATATTTTAATCGTGTGAACAAAATTGGCGTAGCTTTCTTGTGACTGGATCTTCTGCAAGCAAGAAAAATGGCAGCCTTTAAAATGTCGTCCTGGGGTGTATGTTTCTAAGATTCTATTAGTGTTACCACAACAAAAAGTGGCTGCATGATAGACCTTGTGTTTGCTCTAAAAGCAGATAAAATACGGAGATTCTGCTCGCCACCGTTTACCTTGACACTGACTAAGACGTGACAGAGTCTATACAAACGTTTCCAACAAGGCCACTCTTTTCTCCACCCGGAGATATCCGCCTCTCAATCTGATACAGCTGTGTGATATATTTCATATTATACCCCGTGTGCGATATAGCTCATATACACACCGTGCGATATAGTTCATATACACACCGTGCGATACTGAGTTTCATACACAATTCGTGTGATAAGTGCATAGACAAACTTTCTCGGTACGAAGCATGCTTCAGCAGTGGAGATAGACCACTGTGTGATGGGTATCATCTTCAACCTTGAGTAGAAAGCGGCAGCATTTTCAGGAAGAAATCGCAGTAAAAATAAACGGTGCAGCTGCCATGGTGATCACCGTGTTAAGTGCTTCCTCGACTCGCGTGAGTATATGTTGAAATTCTTGTCCAGAGCCCTCAGTTTATGTGTGCAGTTTGGCTAAGAGGTGTTAACTCCGTGTCAGTGTAGGTGTCAATTACTTAAAACAACAGTGCTGAATGGATTGTTAATTAGAGGTTGTGAGATAACATTGAAACAACTTAACATGCTCTACTATTGCATGTTGTTTCTGATAATTATTATATACTTGGACAATCGTCTTTGCTACGTCTAACCAGTGCTAACATATAATCAAATTAATATTCTGTGCAGTTTCATGAGTGTGTAAGGTTGTTTCTGATTTTATTGGATAATTCTTCTGTGGCACTTGTGTGTTATATATAATCAAGGATTTTGTCCAACATGGATAATTGATTGGCTGATTAGTACAGTTTGTGTTTGCTTGTGAACCAGTGACTGAAATTAAGTTGTTTAATGTCATTTTATAGTTGAAGCTATGAAGCTAAGCTCGGCATAAAATCACCACTCACATGATAATTATAAGCTACAATTTCAAGTTACTGAAGTATATTCAGTTTGCAACAATCTGTGAATTCTGCATGGTTGCATAGAAAAAACAGCAACCAAACAACGCTCGACGGAGGTCAGCTGATTCGGTGTGAGCAGTCATTGTCTGTTAGGTTTTTGTAAAGCGGTGACATTTTGAATCTGATATCCACATACTGTTAAGATAGCCAATAATTAGGCTAACAGTTTTACCATGCAAAGGCAATTGACTGGAAACCATACCGAAGAAAAGATAGTAATATTACAAACACCAGACATAATCTTGCTTATCAAGTTTTACTTTATCCATCTTGGGATTTTACTAATATTGTAACCTGTTTCAACCAACAGCTCAAGAACTGAGTTTAATCTTCAGTAAAAGTGAGCCTCCAACAGAAAATCTGCAGTGAAATAATTTCAATTCGTTGTTTTTTTTGCTGAACTATGAGCCCAGTTATTGTGTGACATCATTATAGTTACATGCAGTAACGTGTTGTGCTTCAAACTTGTTTCAGATGCAAACATGACTACATGGATACAAACAAAACACACTCCGTGCTAGAATATGCGGTTTGGGAGGACCGGAACATCATGAGAAACATCACAGAATATTTTGTTCTGACTTCACAATTATGACATAATTTCATAGAGAAGAGACGATTCACATTATTCCATTCTGTCATCAAAGCAAGGACATGATTTCTGACACAATAATGCTGATACAATCAGTTAAATTGTTTTTATCGATTTTTACTAGAAGATGCTTAACTTTGACAATTGTATATTCTTGAAGATTATATACAGAACTATGACCAGAAAGTAACAGTTAGTTGAAGCCAGAAGAAAACATTGCGCTGTAGTGTTATCTGACACCAGTGTAGGTAGTTCAATTTGAGCTCTGGGCTGAATTTACTGACGTCACAGTTAAGTGTCACGTGCAAATGACTAATTGGCAGTTTGGAAGGACTTACATTTGCCGACTCGATCGGAACTTGTTCGTAATAAGTCACAATGCCGCTGTATAAGTCGGAGATTGTGTGAGAAGTAGGCTAAAACAAGAAGAACAAGAAGAAGAAGAAGAAGAAGAAGAAGAAGAAGAAGAAGAAGAAGAAGAAGAACAACAACAACAACAACAACAACAACAACAACAAGAAGAAGAAGAAGAAGAAGAAGAAGAAGAAGAAGAACAACAACAACAACAACAACAACAACAACAACAACAACAACAACAACAACAACAACAACCAAGACACGTCCCACTGATGTCAACGATGCATCGCCCTCTACCACTCTCCTCCTTCTCCATCGACGCCCTGATGGCCCCCCACCCGTCCCCCCGACTACCCCCACCCCTCTACTACCCCCCGCCCTACATGCTTTTTCCCCATTCCCCCAACGTTCCCTTTCCCAACGGGGGAGACCCACGAACCCTCGCGGGGTTTCCTCAAGGATTTTCATCCATGACGTCACTCTCGCAGCTGACGTGTCTTGCTGCGTCACAGATGACGCAATTGTCGCACAGTTCTTATCGCGGTAGTGCCGAGACTACTCAGTCTTCTTCTACCCAGCTGAGTTCGAGCATGTCCATATTTTCTCAAAGTCGTGAAAGGGCTTCGGACTTGTCTCTGAGGGGTAGTTTGAATAAAGATTTTCACTCCAAGAACAACTCGGAGTCTTCTCTCCACGGCATGACGCCGAAAAGTGCTGTGTTATCTCTACCTAGTCACGACGTCATTAGGCCAACGACGTCACCGCGAAAACGTGATCTTCCAGACAACACAAACTTTATTTCCAGCAAACAGGGGCCTGCTGGTGGGATGGTCCGAAACTCTCATTATTCGAAACCCACAAACTTTCGTTTTCAAAGTGGGTCCAGCGCAGGGGTCAAAGACGGCATGTTTTCCAGTCATACGTCATCACTTATGACGTCATCTTCCAACCAAGGTCACGATGCTTCGGGGAGAAGGTCGCCTGCATTTGATGGCAACGCAGACCTGCCAAGATTTGGTAAGAATAATAGGTTAGAAGTTATCATCTGTGTGTCTGCTCTGTATATTTGTCGGTTCTGCTCTGTAAGAAATTATATCTATGTGTCTGTTTTGTCTATGTGTTTTTCTGTGTTACCTTTCTGTTCTCATCAGGTCTGTTTGTATGTCTGTTTGCGTGTCTGTTCTGTTATTATAAGTTATGTGTGTCTTTCTATATGTGTGTGTGTGTGTGTGTGTGTGTGTGTGTGTGTGTGTGTGTGTGTGTGTGTGTGTGTGTGTGTGTGTGTGTCATCCCCCGCATTTGCATTGTATGATCAGCCCCACCTCAGTCAGTGATTCAAATTTGTAATTTCTTTCGAAATTGAATCCCTTCATTGTGTGTGTGGGCTTTAAGAAAATTCATCGAAATATCCCCCTCGACATCTCTTTGTGATCAAACAATCAATCCACGAACCAATCAGTGAATATATGAATGAATCAATGTAAGCATTAATTATTCAATCAATCGTGAACCACTGTTTTGAGCTTGCAGCTGTAGAATCAAAGTGTTCAGTGAACATCAAATAAAAACTTATATAAGTTATAACTATATTCCAATATTAATACATATGTGTAAACAAAAAAAGGTCAAAGTTCAATATATAAGCTTGTGTCTTTTTGTCTGTGTGCGTGTTTCGATAAGGATAAGATAAGGATAAGGATAAGATTTCATATATATAGTCCTGTGAGGTTACCCTCATGGAAATTCGGGCAGCTTTCTCCCTGGGGAAAGCGAGCTGCCATACAGTATACGGCCGGCGCTACCCCTTTTTACATTTAGTCAAGTTTTGACTAAATGTTTTAACGTTGAGGGGGGAATCGAGACGAGGGTCGTGGTGTATGTGCGTGTGTGTGTGTGTGTGTGTGTGTGTGTGTGTGTGTGTAGAGCGATTCAGACTAAACTACTGGACCGAACTTTATGAAATTTGACATGATGAGAGTTCCTGGGTATGAAATCCCCGAACGTTTTTTTCATTTTTTTGATAAATGTCTTTGATGACGTCATATCCGGCTTTTCGTGAAAGTTGAGGCGGCACTGTCACGCCCTCATTTTTCAACCAAATTGGTTGAAATTTTGGTCAAGTAATCTTCGACGAAGCCCGGACTTCGGTATTGCATTTCAGCGTGGTGGCTTAAAAATTAATTAATGACTTTGGTCATTAAAAATCTGAAAATTGTAAAAATAATAAAAATGTATAAAACGATCCAAATTTACGTTCATCTTATTCTCCATCATTTTCTGATTCCAAAAACATATAAATATGTTATATTTGGATTAAAAACAAGCTCTGAAAATTAAATATATAAAAATTGTTATCAAAATTAAATTGTCGAAATCAATTTAAAAACACTTTCATCTTATTCCTTGTCGGTTCCTGATTCCAAAAACATATAGATATGATATGTTTGTATTAAAAACACGCTCAGAAAGTTAAAACAAAGAGAGGTACAGAAAAGCGTGCTATCCTTCTAAGCGCAACTACTACCCCGCTCTTCTTGTCAATTTCACTGCCTTTGCCATGAGCGGTGGACTGACGATGCTACGAGTATACGGTTTTGCTGAAAAATGGCATTGCGTTCAGTTTCATTCTGTGAGTTCGACAGCTACTTGACTAAATGTTGTATTTTCGCCTTACGCGACTTCTTTTTTTTAGGGAGGGGGTGGGGGTGGGAATTAAGTAGGGATGGGGTGAGTGGGAGGGGGGGTGGCACAAAAACCTATAGCGGAAGGATAAGGCAACAAGTATATATATTTTTGATTTCAAACGATTGGTGTGGCTGGAATCCGGCAGAAAAGTGTGTGCATTGTTATCTTTGACGTGATTGAAATTAAGACGTCTTTGTAAACTTGCGCTTTGTAGAATCTCAAAATGTTTAGTTGTTAATTCCTCCGTTTTTAGACACGTTTTGTGACGGGCGCTGTGGCGTGGTGGTAAGACGTCGGCCTCTTAATCGGAAGGTCGAGGGTTCGAATCCCGGCCGCGGCCGCCTGGTGGGTTAAGTGTGGAGATTTTTCCGATCTCCCAGGTCAACTTATGTGCAGACCTGCTAGTGGCTTATCCCCCTTCGTGTGTACACGCAAGCACAAGACCAAGTGCGCACGTAAAAGATCCTGTAATCCATGTCAGAGTTCGGTGGGTTATAGAAACACGAAAATACCCAGCATGCTTCCTCCGAAAGCGGCGTATGGCTGCCTAAATGGCGGGGTAAAAACGGTCATACACGTAAAATTCCACTCGTGCAAAAACACGAGTGTACGTGGGAGTTTCAGCCCACGAACGCAGAAGAAGAAGAAGAAGAAGACACGTTTTGTTATTTAAATAATCGCCCGTCTTGAAAACAAAAGCTGTTGCTATCGTATATCGTATACAATGTAAAGTGCAAGCTTCAAGATCAGTTTCTTATGCCATTAAGATTAGAGTCCCTCTTCGAGATTACAACAAGGTATATGATTTATGTTGGTGTTTTTATGTATCTATTTATTGATTGAATTATTGATGAATTATTTTATTATTTTATTATATATATATATTCATTTATTTCTTACTTATTCGTTTATTCAGTCACGCAATCAATCAATCAGTTAATCAATCAATAAGTGAACCAACCAATTAATCAATCAATCAATCAATGAAGCAAGCAAGCAAGTAAGCATTCATTCATTCAATCATTCATTATACATGTCTTCACATGCCTACTATATTATGTGTCTATCAATGCACCTGTGATGTCTTCAAACGCTATGGATTGTTTGTGCATTCGTTGTATCTTTCTGTCCTCGACTATTTGTGTTGGATTTGTTTTTGGATCAGCAGGACAATACTTCCGATTTAACTCGATGTGGAACATAGTTCTGATAACTCACCACCTAGGTGTGTGATTGGAACCCTGACCTGCATGAACGAGAGGTCGATGTGGCAAGAAGAACAAAAATCTATTTATCAAACAAGATAACATTCAGAAAGGTGCTAGTTTTAAATCAGGGCACTGGTAATATTAACCCAAAGGAATGGTGTGAAAGCTTTACTATGTTTATTTATCGTTGTATATTCGTTTGAATTCGGGTATTTTGAAGTATTAAGCCTATTATCATTTAGGTCCTTATGACATTTCGCCATCTACCCACTACAGCGTCTACAAATTGTTTCTATTTTTCTCAATATTTCTATTTATTAGGCCTAAAAAAAAAATAGGTGTGGTTACGGTAACCCGACCTACCCTATTTTTAGGGGCCGATCCTATAACTTTTTATTACATTTGTAGGAAGATACATATTTAAAACAAATTGTCAAAAAAAAACCAATCAGTTACTGTGCAACTGAATAAATCAAAACTATTTAAACCTTATTTGTTCGTCAGTATGTATATAACATGGCTTAGGAGTAACGCTGACATACTTTCTTTTCAATATAAACGGGTTAAGGTTTATGTGTGAACATAAACCGTGACGAAACAAAAAGTGCCAACCGACTTGAATATAGATATATATGTATGAACACTCACTCGAGTCTGTCGTGGCATCAGTCGTGTGCAAAGCAGATATGAACAAGTTAAGGCCAAAAAAAAAAAAAATAGGTGTGGTTACGGTAACATAGCCAAAAAAAATAGGGTAGGAAGGTAGGCAATCACTTTTTTTTTAACTTTTTTTTTCTAATGTGTACAAATTAAACCTACTTGACAGGAAAATAAGTGTATCTTCCTACCCATGAGGGGGGGAGGTCCTGATTTGGCCTATATGGTCCGCTGGACCCAAAAAGCAACAACTAACTAACTAACTAACCCACGAGGGTAGACGTGTATATAACTCAATGGGTCAATGCCGGTTTTTACATGAAGTCTTCTTCTTCTTCTTCTGCGTTCGTGGGCTAAAACTCCCACGTACACTCGTGTTTTTTGCACGAGTGGAATTTTACGTGTATGACCGGGTTTTTTTTCGCCATTAAGGCAGCCATACGCCGCTTTCGGAGGAATTACATGAAGTAAGATCGGCTTTCCACTTTGGAACGAAACCAAAAAAAACTACACCCTGGCCGAGAGTTCTGTGCAAATGGGAATTGTTTGCTGAACTGAGGTGAAAGGGGGTTAAGATATGTTGACAAGATATCAAGAAACAAATGTAAAAAGACATGAAGTTTTTGGAATCTTCTACATTTTTTATTGCAAATTTGATAAAATGCTACATGTATGTCAATCTGTAAAATTAAATCAGAAAAAAATGAACAAAATAAAAAAAATGAACAAATCATACTCCGTACTGGAAGTATAGCCATGACGTTGAATGTTGGTATGTGTTCACCTGAAAGATTAATGCTCTTATGTCCTGTGAAAGCCTGCAAGGACACATGCAATGTGGTGTCAACTATTCTTTACACAGGGTAGGGGGGGGGGTAATAAAATGCAATGGCAACCTCAGACAGTTAGACAGGTAGGTAGGCAGGTAGACCGGAATTCAGACTGGCAGACAGATAGTACAAAGAAAGAGGGATAGAAGGAAGGACAGACAAAAATGAGAAAGGACGGGACGTAAAAAAAAGGTTAATAAACAAAATTTTTAAAAAACAAACTCATCAAAGAACATTGTCAAAAGCAAAGACAAATAAAAAAGGGTCTCAGTAATAATCGTCATACAAATGTTGTTGAATAATATGCTTGAATTGAAGGAAGGAGAACAAAATTTGCCGTTTGGACAAGATTCACATAATTATTGTCATCATTTTCACGAGTTTTCATCCATAACCAGCTGGGGAATAAAAAGAACCCATTGTTGCCCATGTAACAAATCGAGGTGGTGAATGAGTTTGAGCTTTCAGGTGAAACGTGGATTGTCAAAGTAAAAGCCAATCAGGCTGTTTGATATGTTATACCATCTCGGCTTTGGATTTGTGTTTCCGAGGAAACCGACTGTAAACGTTGACTCTCAAAGATCCAATCAATGTTGGAAGTTACCCCGACGACTCACGGTCATTTTGCAACTAAGCTGTGAAATCACACATAGCGCAACGAAAGGCTTGACACACTTAAATGTGACTGACCTCGCAGATACGATGGCACCTCTGTGCATTTTTAGACTCGAAGAAAAGCGACGTAAAGTTTACGTTTGACGTCACATTTTTAATGATGACGCGATCGATAGAACTTGTGACATGTTTTGAGGTCATGAACTGCATTCTTAACATCCGGTTCCCTTTGGGTTATTGAGCGTACTGTACTGTTGCACTACCAAAATGATGACAAAAACGATGTTTGGTGGCTTGTTGTCTGACCAGCCTTTTTTTTTTTGGTCCTCGGGGAGTATATCGCGTTTTCTTACATATTTATCAACCGCGGCCTTTGGCCTTGGTCGATAAAGATGAAACAAAAGACGATATGGTCCCCGAGGACCAACAATAAAGCTTGTCTGCCAACAAGCCACCAAACATCTTATATTATTGGACTGCGCAAAGAAAAATGGTTAGTTGATCCTTTGGCACTTGCTCCTCTCAAATGTTGCACCTATTTCAGATTTATAAAAAAGAAGAAGAAAAAGACAGGAAGAAAACCTCACAGCGAGTTTCAAAGACGGTCAGAAAGGGGGGTTAAAAACGACAATCCGTCCCCCCTAACACTTTGAAAGGGAAGCAAAACAAGGGGGACAATGCGGTCAAAGAGCAGGTAACTAGGATGCAACAAAATGACTAGTTCCGACAACTCTTCCCGTGGTCACGTTCCGTTTGTTTGTTAAGTCCCTTACCGAAGCAGACGTCACGTAGCGGCGGCGTCTTCTGAAAGATTATTACTCACTCACTAGACAGTGGGGTAAAGGATCTAAAATGTTCGCTGTTTAGTGTGTGTAGAATTAGCGGCGCCATCTATAGTGAACTTTTAAAAACCGCCGAGTGTGACCTGTTACTCAGTGAGTGCTTCCGGTTCACGGTGTCGAATTTAAATGACGTAAGCCTCTACACGGTGTAATCCGATAGAGTCAGACTGAGAGTTTTCGGGGAAGATAGGAAGTTACTGCTAAAGCGTTATAGACAGCGACTTAAAGCGGTGTTGTCACAAGGACCTGTCCACAGAAGACCAACAGCTATGACGGCTTACTAGTGCCAAAACCTGGGGTTACCCATTATCATGTGATAATTACTAATTAACGCTGTCAGTTACTGTTTTCACTCGTTAGTTACTCATTTTCACGGGATAATTAGTAATTTTCACGGGAAAATGACTAAATTTTAGTTTTGGCACTAGCAATCCGTCAGGAAGTGAGCCAAAACTAAAAATTAGTAATTAACAGGTGAAAGTTAGTAATTTTCCCGGGAAAATTAGTAATTAACACGTGAAAATGGTAATTATCAAGGGAAAATTACTAAACTAGGTGAAAGTTAGTAATTATTCCGGAAAAATTAATAATTTTCCCGGGAAAATTAGTAATACACACGTGAAAATGGTCATTATCAATTATGAGGTTTTGGCACTAGTAAGCCGTCATAAACAGCTTCATTTCGAGAGCTCAATTCCAAGTGTAAAAGGCGACCAAAAAGAAGAAGAAAATGAGGTCATAGGAATCTTTAAATCGATCTAGTTATTGCCAATGCGATAGACTGTGACTTAAAGCGGTGATGTCACAGGAATCTTAAATAGATAGGAAGTAATTGTCGTGAAGCCATAGACATTGACTTGAAGGCACACTCAGCTTCCCGTAAACCATCAGGTTCTGGTCACAGACACTGTCAGACTTTTACTCACAGTACAAACATTCTTTCGATTAAACACTCACCGCTTGAGAACATCCTAGGTGCCCTCCGTAAAGAGCGAGCATTTTTCAAAGAATTTATTTTTGCGTGGCCAAACGGATTGTCTAACCCACAATCGGACGCCTCGTTTTGGCGCTAGAACTAACTTTTAAATAATAATTTGACAGCTTGTTTACACAAACATTCTTAAATCATAAAACAATTCTTTTTTCGTCAAGACAAGATCAGTACAATTCGAAGTTTTGAAAGTTTAAAAAAAAAAAGAGCCCGGAAGCGTATCACGCAAGGTCGTGTTTCTCGTAGCAAACAAAATTAATGTTCTGAATAGCGCTTGCTTGTTTGAACAAATCGCCCCCGATAAGTTCGTGTGACTCGCAGCCGTTTGTTGCGTTTTAGATTCAGAGGTACACAATAACGTGTTATTGCAGATACAGCGAGTCGCATTGAAATCACAAACTGACGACTAAATTGTGAAAAAAAAGGAAAGTGGATCACACGGGTGAGGCTCAGGAGTAAAATAAACCACGAAATCTGGTGTGTGGTAGACGCAAGCTAACTAGCCATTCAAACGAACTGTGTCATTTAATGCTACTAGATGCTGTTGTAAGTGTGTTCCATAAGGGTAGAACTGCTTTTTTCGTGAGAAGATTTAAATGATTCTGTAAACCATTTGAGGCAGACTGGGCCTTTAAAGCGGCGTTGTCTGCGGAGTGTTAAAGAGGAATTAAATAGAAATCCCTTCCCGTGTAAATCTGTTCACAAATCACCCTTCTCATCCAAGCTACTTTTTTGTTACAATGCGTAAGAGCCTCCTTCCCCTTTTCCAATTGGATTAATAAAATGTTAATGTAATACACCTTGAATATAAATATGTACAGAGTAAATAACACACGATCAATGTTGATTCGGTTTCGCATGGACACCCCTTCCCCCTTAAAAAAAAAAAAAAAAGCCTTGCAGATCTCGCAAAACAACGGCTTATGACTAAAACGACCGCAGGTAAATCGTTTGACTTTTTTCGCTATACGTGTTTTAGCAAAACGACACACTCGTACAAGCGGGCAGTGCCCTTTAATGAAATACGCCTCTACCATAATCGGATGGAACAAGGACGTTTTAGTGGCGGGATTGGTAGGAAGCAATTTCTAAAACGATGGACAGTGACTCAAAGTTTCTTTTCCTTTGCTGGCTTTAAAGGTCTTATTCAGCTTGTGGAATGGGCAAAGGTTATTATAGCTGACTCGTCAAAAATGAGAAGAGAGAGAGAGAGAGAGAGAGAGAGAGAGAGAGAGAGAGAGAGAGAGAGAGAGAGAGAGAGAGAGAGAGAGAGAGAGAGAGCGAGAGAGAGAGAGGCGAGTCCTAACAAAATGCACGATAAGCAGAATCAATTTCAAACAATCAAAATATGCAGTCCACTTTAAACGAAAGGAAGAATATTATACAAGTGGTATGAAACCCACATACCATGCTTTTTATATTTAGTCAAGTTTTGACTAAATATTTTAACATCGAGGGGGAATCGAAACGAGGGTCGTGGTGTATGTGCGTGTGTGTGTGTGTGTGTGTCTGTGTGTCTGTGTGTGTGTGTGTGTGTGTGTGTGTGTGTAGAGCGATTCAGACTAAACTACTGGACCGATCTTTATGAAATTTGACATGAGAGTTCCTGGGTATGAAATCCCCGAACGTTTTTTTCATTTTTTTGATAAATGTCTTTGATGACGTCATATCCGGCTTTTCGTGAAAGTTGAGGCGGCACTGTCACGCCCTCATTTTTCAACCAAATTGGTTGAAATTTTGGTCAAGTAATCTTCGACGAAGCCCGGGGTTCGGTATTGCATTTCAGCTTGGTGGCTTAAAAATTAATTAATGACTTTGGTCATTAAAAATCGGAAAATTGTAAAAAAAAATAAAAATGTATAAAACGATCCAAATTTACGTTTATCTTATTCTCCATCATTTGCTGATTCCAAAAACATATAAATATGTTATATTCGGATTAAAAACAAGCTCTGAAAATTAAATATATACAAATTATTATCAATTTTTTTTTTCGAAATCAATTTAAAAACACTTTCATCTTATTCCTTGTCGGTTCCTGATTCCAAAAATATATAGATATGATATGTTTGGATTAAAAACACGCTCAGAAAGTTAAAACGAAGAGAGGTACAGAAAAGCGTGCTATCCTTCTCAGCGCAACGAATACCCCGCTCTTCTTGTCAATTCCACGGGCACTGCCTTTGCCACGGGCGGTGGAGTGACGATGCTACGAGTATACGGTCTTGCTGCGTTGCGTTGCGTTCAGTTTCATTCTGTGAGTTCGACAGCTACTTGACTAAATATTGTATTTTCGCCTTACGCGACTTGTTATATTTAGTCAAGTTTTGACTAAATATTTTAACATCGAGGGGGAATCGAAACGAGGGTCGTGGTGTATGTGCGTGTGTCTGTGTGTGTGTCTGTGTGTGTGTGTGTGTGTGTGTGTGTGTGTGTGTGTGTGTGTGTAGAGCGATTCAGACTAAACTACTGGACCGATCTTTATGAAATTTGACATGAGAGTTCCTGGGTATGAAATCCCCGAACGTTTTTTTCATTTTATTGATAAATGTCTTTGATGACGTCATATCCGGCTTTTCGTGAAAGTTGAGGCGGCACTGTCACGCCCTCATTTTTCAACCAAATTGGTTGAAATTTTGGTCAAGTAATCTTCGACGAAGCCCGGACTTCGGTATTGCATTTCAGCTTGGTGGCTTAAAAATTAATTAATGACTTTGGTCATTAAAAATCTGAAAATTGTAAAAAAAAAATAAAAATTTAAAACGATCCAAATTTACGTTTATCTTATTCTTCATCACTTTCTGATTCTAAAAACATATAAATATGTTATATTCGGATTAAAAACAAGCTCTGAAAATTAAATATATAAAAATTATTATCAAAATTAAATTGTCCAAATCAATTTAAAAACACTTTCATCGTATTCCTTGTCGGTTCCTGATTCCAAAAACATATAGATATGATATGTTTGGATTAAAAACACGCTCAGAAAGTTAAAACAAAGAGAGGTACAGAAAAGCGTGCTATCCTTCTTAGCGCAACTACTACCCCGCTCTTCTTGTCAATTTCACTGCCTTTGCCATGAGCGGTGGACTGACGATGCTACGAGTATACCGGCGGTCTTGCTGAAAAATGGCATTGCGTTCAGTTTCATTCTGTGACTTCGACAGCTACTTGACTAAATATTGTATTTTCGCCTTACGCGACTTGTTATTAAAACATATTAACCCTCTCACGTGCAGTCGCCATTGTTTAATATTAACTACCTTAAAATGAACTCCACCCTTCCACTCCACCCCAACAAATCTTCACCAACATGAAACAGAAATAAAATATAAACTCAGAGAGTTAACAGACACACACACACACAAAATAGAGAATAGAAAATCTCCATTAACCTCAACAACAACAACAATATTAACCCCTACCATAACAACCCCACAGCAACAACAACCCCCCCCCCCCCCCCCCCAATTTTTTTTTTTTTTTTTAAATCAGAGAGATAACAGACACAACTGAGATCACACCAGCTGAAACTGATTACTGCCATATGAGTAGCCGACAACTGCAGTTCTTGTCCTCAATTTCTGCACGTGCCCCCGTTTGATTGACAGCCCGCTCAGTGACACTGCGGCCTGTCTAACCTCTGACCCCTTGCACGTGCATGTGATTCAGCTGAAGGCTAATCAGTTTCACATCTGTTCAGGTCGACGATTACATTGGGTGCGGCGGTGATGGAGTGTCTTCTCTATCTCTGTTTGTTTGTCTGTCTGTCTGTCTCTCTGTCTGTTTGTGTGTTTGTCTCTCTTTCTTTCTTTCTTTCTGTCTGTCTGTCTGTCTCTGTCTGTCTATCTCTGTCTGTCTGTGTGTGTGTGTGTGTGTGTGTGTGTTAGTGTGTGTCTCTTTCTGTCAGTCTGTGTCTGTCTGTCTGTGTCTGTCTCTCTGTCTGTCTGTCTCTGTCTCTCTCTCTACGTCTGTCTGTCTCTGTCTCTCTCTGTTTGTCTCCGTCTGTCTGTCTCTGTCTCTCTCTGTTTGTCTCCGTCTGTCTCTCTCTGTCTCTCTCTGTCTCCATCTGTCTGTCTCTGTCTCTCTGTCTGTCTGTGGGTGTCTGTTTGTCTGTATGTCTGTCTGTCTGTCTGTCTGTCTGTCTGTCTCTCTCTCTCTCTCTCTGTCTCTGTCGCTCTCTGTTTGTCTCCGTCTGTCTGTCTCTGTCTCTCTCTGTTTGTCTCCGTCTGTCTGTCTCTGTCTCTCTCTGTTTGTCTCCGTCTGTCTGTCTCTGTCTCTCTCTGTCTCCGTCTGTATATCGATCTGTCTCTCTGTCTGTCTGTCTGTGGGTGTATGTCTGTCTGTCTATCTCTCTGTCTGTCTGCTTGTCTGTCTCTCTGTCTGTCTCTCTGACTGTCTCTTTCTCTGTCTGTCTGTCTGCTTGTTTGTCTATCTGTCTGTC
>NC_090258.1:29697806-29727787 GCF_037325665.1 Littorina saxatilis
TTGTCTCTCTATCTATCTCTCTCTCGTATGTCTGACGGTCTGTCTTTGTCTCTCGCTCTCCTTCCGTTTCCGCCCCTACCCCTTCTCTTTTCTTAAACCTTGTTAAAGTGTTCTTTTATGCACTGAAAATGTCTGAACTGAGAATCTTCACGAATGTTTATCACTGACTCGACCGTCTCAACTCGACCACGGCTTATAAATCTGTAAAAACACCTGCATGATGCACGCGAATTGTTATCGTTTTAAACATGCAGTGATAAAGCCAAATCTAAGGCTGGATTTTTTTTTTAGATAAATACTAGCGGCAATCACACACTAAAGCCCCCGTCAGACACAACGCTTTGCCCCCGTCACACGGGACGATTTGCTTGTAAGATGCGATAGAGTTACGAGTCACTCGCAAGCGAGTCTCTCGATCGTAGCTTCGAGCGATGTAACTTGCTCTATTTCTGCGAGTCAATTGCAGGTGGGGACCAATCATAACGCGCCGTTGCGGCTTTTACGCCTGACTTGAAAAAAATGGCTTCAGCTTTTTGTGAACGACCCTACCCTACCCCGCCCCGTCCCTCCACTCCCCTACCCCATCGTCTTTTAGATGTGATTCATTCATTTGTTTATCTGTCTAGATGTTTTTTTGGTTTGTCAGTTGGTTAGTTAGATATATAATTAATTAAATAATTATTTCATTTGTACACCTTGTTTTGTCGGTATGGCCAACCCCACCCCACCTCTCTCTCCCTGTAAAATAAAGTTCCCCCATCATCATGATCATCATGATCATCATCATCTCTCAATCTTTCTGTCCGTCTGTCTGTAAATATAATCTCTCTCTCTCTCTCTCTCTCTCTCTCTCTCTCTCTCTCTCTCTCTCTCTCTCTCTTTCTCTCTCTCTCTCTCTCTCTCTCTTTCTTTCTCTCTCTGAGTCTCTCTCTCTCTCTTTCTCTCTCTCTCTCTCTCTCTCTCTCTCTCTCTCTCTCTCTCTCTCTCTCTCTCTCCGTGCCCCTCCACGAACACATAATTATATCCATCAGCACTTTTGAGCTAGCATCTGTTACTTATTTTCGCCTTGAAAAATTGCCCGTTCAGCAAAAAAGCACAGTCATAACAAAATATTTTTTTTGTTTTTGTTTTAAATGGAGAGAAAATTTGACATCCTTCGCTCATTTGTCATGTAATCCTTCTACCGCAAGCCACTGACCTGTTATTTTAGCACGTGCAGTTAAAAGGTTAATAGTTCAAGGTCAACGTAGGTCAAGGTCGCAAGCGTCAACATGCAGCGTGACACTAACAGTCTTACTCGTCACCATGCAATGTGACAATATTATGCGAAGTGAGGGGTTATAGGTCACATGCATAGTTGCGAGAGAATGAGATGTCAGAGAAAGGTGTTGTGCTGGTTTTGTTGACTTTGTATAAATGGTTTTTTGTTTTTTTTAGCGACAAGAGGAAATCAGCTGTGGTTATTGTTTTAGATTGTGTGTTTGTTCATTTAGTAGAATTGCAGCGGTTTTGTTTCTAAGGTGTTGTAACTTTTGTGTGTGCATACACTGGTATGCGGTGCTGGAAAATGTTAAAGGCACAGTGCAGCTCACAGCCTTCGTTTTGCGTTTTTGTTGCAGCTGAGTGCATTTACAGTTCAAAAATCCTCCTATGGTAGTAAAACAAACCCAAAACTACCCAACGACGACATCTGTGAAGCTCGACAGTTTCTTGTTCACGCGAGTGCATAAATTAACCTAGTTATTACGTGGTGTTTGGTCGGAGTTCGATTCAACTGAGTGATTCCGGCCTCCATTTTGTTTTACACAAACTCATGATGACGTCTGACATAGTTTGCTTAGTGACGTGTCTTTTTGTGCATGATGTGGTGATCTACCTGATCTAAATTTAGATCCAAAAATAGGTCAAGACCAGCCGGGTCCGAGTACGAAATTAATTCGTAAAAAAATCGCAGTTCTTGACTCTTTGGGTGCAAGTCAATGAAACTTGGTAGTTCTTCTAACGGATAGCTGCCTGAGGTATGACTAAAAGCCCCAGGGGCTCCGTGCACCTGGATTTGACAAGTTCAGTACCTTTAAAGGCCTACTCCGCCTTGTGTGAAAACAAGTTCTTCTCACACAAGTTTTTTTTTCTCATAAGTTTTTAATAAGGTGTTGTGGCTCCATGGGGCTAAGAAAACACACAGCAACAAAATTAATCCAGTATTAATCACGGGTACAGATAATTATATACTAATCACAAATCGTAACAATTAGAAATGTCATGCAACATCCATACAAAATACCTTTCAATCCTAAACTAACGACGGTCTCAGATATAATATGGCCAAGCTAGCTTTAACATGAGATAAGACAATCCCTCCACTTGGTCACATACCAGAAATCAACACCCGGACTGCTTGCTAGGGTTATTTTGATATTTTTAAGAATTAATATCTGAAAAAAAGGCACCACAAAAAATACCACTATGCATGCACAAAGAGCACCGAAGTTGTGCATTTTTGGTATGTGACCAAATGGAGACATGACCTTATCCAAAGTGAAAACCTGTCCAGATCTGAGACGGTGAGGCAAACAGTTACTGCTTTAACGAGTCGGAGTGGGTCTTTAAGCAATGTTGTTGTTGTTGTTGTTGTTGTTGTTGTTGTTGTTGTTGTTGCATTAAACACGCACATGTTTCCGACACACCCCTCGCTAGTGATTGGTCCCTCCATTGTTTGTCTGCCGTTTTGCAAGAAAAGGTCACTCTCCCACAACACATACAAACCTGACGAAGTTATTTTCGGAATTCGTCTATTGGAAGTGATGGTTTGAAAAAGAAAGTCCATTTTAAAATTTGATATGACAACAATTAGCAGGTGTCAAGAGACAGGTATGGGCCTGGGATAGGAATGGAAACGCTTGTATTGGGCGTGCCCCCTTTTTCTAAAGCCCTTCGAAGCTGAGAAATTCCCATGATTAGAACATAACAAAATATAAGCTATTTCACGTGTTTTCGATCGACCAAAAAAGCGTATTTATTACACATGCCACACCCCTGAAAAAAGCACAGTCCAAAACGATGTTTATGATAACTTGTTCACCCGGCAACCCTTGATAAAATTCCACTGCATGGAATGTCGTCAATTTTGTTGTTGTTGTGTGCTGCTTTAAAGACATACGATGCATAATGGTTGCATTAGCTCATGCAAGTAAATTTTTGACGCAAGTCATATGTCATTCAACGGCTAATTTCTGCTCGAGATGTGGACTTAAATGACAAGCCATTCTGCCTTTTCATCGCGGATTAACTTTTGCCTGGTTGGACTAACTCGTTTCAGAGTGCTTATTGACAATGCGCAAAAAGGCGCGAGCTTGCTTTTGCATGGAGGGAAATTCTTGAATAGGGAGCTGTTTTTTTGTGGGAGTGACTGCCGTGCTCGATCTTAAGTTCATGTGAAAAGTGTTTTCGTTCACGCATATATGGAACGCATTGAGTTGGCCGTGAATGTGCAAACAAAATGGTAGTGCCATAAAAATCAGCAATGCATTTTTATTTATGCGTTAATGATTATTTTCGAACCTAGCAAAATGATTCTAAAAATGAAATTATTTGGCTGACTGAAGTCAAATCTTTAAAAGTTTCTGGTTGACTTAGTTGCATTTACTGGGAGTTACCTTAGAATTCGTTTGTAATACGCAGAATTGAACTATGCTGAATATAACAAATAGTTAAAACACCTATGAACAACTCAGCCTTGGAAATAAGGGTCTCTTTGAGGACTGCCTTTCCCCTCTGCATTTCAAAGCTATTGAAAAAGGCTGTATGTTCAGTGCACCCTAATTGAGACACATGTTCACACACATGTCTTATTGAAGTTATTCAAGCATGGTCCTTGACGTCACTGACCGGCACGGTTGGCCTAGTGGTAAGGCGTCCGCCCCGTGATCGGGAGGTCGTGGGTTCGAACCCCGGCCGGGTCATACCTAAGACTTTAAAATTGGCAATCTAGTGGCTGCTCCGCCTGGCGTCTGGCATTATGGGGTTAGTGCTAGGACTGGTTGGTCCGGTGTCAGAATAATGTGACTGGGTGAGACATGAAGCCTGTGCTGCGACTTCTGTCTTGTGTGTGGCGCACGTTATATGTCAAAGCAGCACCGCCCTGATATGGCCCTTCGTGGTCGGCTGGGCGTTAATCAAACAAACAAACAAACAAACAAAATTGACGTCACTATCGGATATGTATCCAGATACTCTAGTGATTGTAAGGCGTTTTTAGGCGGTTACATGTATACCTTTGGATCTGTTTTCATGCATCGGTAACCGAGACCGACGCCCTGCCCTATCACAGAAGTTTAATCTTAATTCTGAATAACAAGTCAAATCAACCAGTGAAATTGTTGATACCCATCCGCCTACGCCTGAATGACAAATCAATATTTTGTAACGCGCAATACATTTCCCCTCGACTCCCCGTCTCCTTTAATCTCTCTCTCTCTCTCTCTCTCTCTCTCTCTCTCTCTCTCTCTCTCTCTCTCTCTCTCTCTCTCTCTCTCTCTCTCTCTCTCTCTCTCTCTCTCTCTCTCTCTCTCATTCTCTCTCTCTCTCTGTCACCCACCCCCTCCTTTATCTAAAAGCTAGAATCGCAAATGAAATATCATTAATTCACACATCGTTTCACATCAAAATCAATTACAACACACCGACAGGAAATGCGCTGCAAACCAATTAAATGAGTCCCCTCTGAGCCTCCGAACATCTGCGCAAAATGATCTACATCCGTTTAAACAGAGACATTTCGTTGACAAAAATGACCGACGCCCAACAGAGCACAGAGATTCAATGACCCATAAAACAGCGGCAACTTCTGACCGGGAGTTACCCGAACTCCCATAAAAGTGAAGTAACGATTATAAATTAAGCCATTCTCGCGAATTGCGAGAGCGAGAAGAGATCGCATTGTGTCGTAAACGTTTGCTGGTCGATTATATGATTTTGAAATGAAGTGTTGTGAAAACTTGACCGAAATTACTTTTGATGTTATTGACCCAAGTATGTAAGATGATTTTACCGAATAGTTCCATGGTGAAGGTTTAAAACTTAGTGTATTTTCTCTGTCATTTTTTTTTTTTTTTTTTGGGGGGGGGGGGGGGGGGGGGGGTTGTTTCTTTTTTCTTTTCTGCAACGAACAGATTTTTTTGCCTCATTTCTTAATGCTGTTTTTTTCTGAGAGAGTAATCCTAACTCCCACAGAAGTGAAGTGACAAATAATTTATTGAGCTATTGTGTCAAATTGCACGAGCAATATAAGGGGTCGCACTGTGCATGTGCCATCTCCGTTTTGCTAGTCAGTTTAAGAGTTTTGCGATGAAGCGATGAAAAGTTAAATCGAAATTACTTTTGATGTCATTTATCAAAATGATGTTGACTTTCTGAATAGTTTACGGTCGAAGTCCTATCAATGACTAAAAGATGAATTAACCAGTGAAGACAACGAACAAATCAAAATAACCAAAGAATTGATTAAATCAAATTACTTATGCAATACATTTTTCGCCCACCACTCTTACAAAATCTGCATGGCTTTCTGGTGAATTTTTGTTTTGGTAAGTACACTGCTCTGGTAATGTTGAAAAATACATGTAAGTAGTTCTTCCTTTCGTTATTTATCAATAATTGTTATTTATTTATTTATTCATTCATTTATATTTATCTTTATTTGCTTACTTTCCTGCATTATGATTAACCCTCATTAAAAAATCTTGCGTTTGTTCGTGTTCTGTTTACCAATGTTCTCGTGATTGTTTTTACACCCCCGGTATAGGGGTGTGTATAGGATTCGGTCGATGTGTTTGTTTGTTTGTGTGTTTGTGTTCGCATATAGATCTCAAGAATGAACGGACCGATCGTCACCAAACTTGGTGAACAGGTTCTATACATTCCTGAGACGGTCCTTACAAAAATTGGGACCAGTCAAACACACGGTTAGGGAGTTATTGGTGGATTAAGATTCTACAAGGACTTATAGAGGGACATATTAATGGTCAAAGGGTAATAACCTTCTCAGTTGGTGGCAGTGAGAATGGTAAGGACGGGGGTGTTTTTCCTACCTCGGAGGAATTTCTTGTTCCTATTGCTTGTGTATGCTGTTCAGCATGTCCACACTGCGAAATATGTCACCTGCACGGGACTTTGCTCACTTTAATCTCACTTCCTTTTTCACGTTCAGCTTCTTGCGTGATTCATATCCCTATCTCTTCATTACATCAGAAGCACTTTACTTCTGTCTTGTCAAGCCTCACATTTATTGGGTGAAGTCTAATTCACGAAGCTGCCTCCACGAAGCTTTGGCTCTAAATTTTGTGTAAAACGACTTCAAGAAGTCTTTGTGAAGTCGACGTTGGGCTTATTCGAGGACCGCCTTAACTTCTTCTTCTTCTTCTTCTGCGTTCGTGGGCTGAAACTACCACGTACACTCGTGTTTTTTGCACGAGTGGAATTTTACGTGTATGACCGTTTTTTTACCCCGCCATTTAGGCAGCCATACGCCGTTTTCGGAGGAAGCATGCTGGGTATTTTCGTGTTTCTATAACCCACCGAACTCTGACATGGATTACAGGTTCTTTTTCGTGCGCACTTGGTCTTGTGCTTGCGTGTACACACGGGGGTGGGTGTTCGGACACCGAGGAGAGTCTGCACATAAAGTTGACTCGGAGAAATAAATATCTCGCCGAACGTGGGGACGAACTCACGCTGACAGCGGCCAACTGGATACAAATCCAGCGCTACCGACTGAGCTACATCCCCGCCCACCGCCTTAACAAAACGTTTTTTTTATACTTTCAGATTCCCAAGGCGTCGGTGACAATCACAACCAGAGAACAACAACAACAACAACAACAGCAACATCACTTCGGGACAGCACAGAAACTCTGGACAGCGACAGCTGCAGCGGTGCCGACAGCCCCGTCCAGTCCACGTTTTCCAACAGCAACAAGAGTCCCGCCTCTGACACGAACACTCTGCACAGGTCTTCCAGCCCTGAAGACTGCGGCGAGAAAGGTGGACTTGGAAATGGAGGAGGCGGTGGCAAAGCGAGAAGACGACGAACTGCGTTCACGAGCGAACAGCTTTTGGAACTGGAGAAGGAGTTTCACAGCAAGAAGTATCTGTCCTTGACAGAGCGATCTCAGATCGCTCACTCTCTTCGACTTTCTGAAGTCCAGGTGAAGATCTGGTTCCAGAATCGTCGAGCGAAATGGAAGAGGGTCAAGGCTGGGTTGGTGCACGCGAGATCAGGGCTTGGAGCTCCTTCCGGGTCAAACGGGGAGGCTACCAACAAGCCCAAGATCGTCGTACCCATTCCGGTTCACGTCAACCGTATTGCTATCCGAAGCCAGCACCAGCAGATGGAGAAAACGCCCCGACCCGTTTAGTGACAGATCATGCCAGTTTAGGAATGAGACTGAAACTCAAACCTGTATTCCGGTTAACATTACTGATAATCTGATCCGCTTTTCGAAGTTAGTAATCTTCCCGAGCTGGGAGTGGTCCCATGTCTGAAAGATATAGGGACAAAATTGTCAAGCTGATTGGGAGCTACATCAGGTTCGCTATTAGTTCCAAATTCAGCGACAATAGAAAGAAATGCTTTTTAACCAGACTGGGGCAAATAACAAAGGCAGACAATGTGTGCTCATATCCCCACCCGAAAAGCGAGTACAATTTGGAGACAATTTGTTGACAAAGCGAAGTTGTCAGATCATCATAGCAATAAACAAACAATTTGAAGACAATTACATTTGTTGACATGACTTCGCTATAGTGACACACAATAAAATGTTGCAATGTGAATTAATCGTCTTTACAACAAACAAACAATCCGGAGACAATTCGTTGACAGAACGTCGCCAAGTAGACACAAGATAAAATGTTGCAATGTGAAATTGGAGAAAATTTGTTGACATATGACTTCACTACGGTGAGACAAAATGAAATAATGCAATGTGAAATTATGAAATCGTCATCTTCAACAACAGATAAACAATCTGGAGACAGTTTGTTGACATGATTTCACCAATTTTACAAAATGACTTCGCTATGGTAACACAAGGTGGAATGTTGCAAAGTGAAATCGTCATCATAACAACAAACAAACGATCTGCAGACATTTTGTTGACACGACTTCGCTATAGTGACACAACTTGAAATGGGAAACTGTCGTCTTAACGACAAACAAACAATCACAATCATAATTGACATGACATCGCCAAAGCTACTCACGATGAACTATAATACAATGTGACATTGTCATCTTTAACAACAAACAAACAATCTGAAGACAATTTGTTGACATGAGTTCGCCAAGGTGATACAGACACAATGTCTTCCGAGCTTGTCTTCTTCAACACTGGCTGTGTTTGACCCCTGGGCATGCAGCGAAACAAACAACCATTACATTTTTCATTAATGAAGAAAATGGCTCTCACTGGGTCTCAGAAACAAACACTTACTTTTTTGTTTGTTTGGAAAACGACTTTCTGTAATTACGAACAATAATATGAACTGTGGATTATTTGCATTGTTGAAGAAAAACAAGCGCATGCGTTGAAGAAAAACTGCCACACCCATCTTGTTACTGGGACTCAGAAACAAACACTTGCATTTGTGTTTCTTTTGGAAATAACTCCCTGTAATTACGACCAATGTGAACTGTGGATTTGTTTGCATCGTCGAAGACAAAACAAGTGCATGTGTTGAGTTATTTCTGCCACACCCATCATGTTAAATAGTTGTGACACAAATCAGAACATAGAATATATTTAAGATGAAGAAGTGTTGACAAAGTGAAAAAGATTTATGGACATTTAAATCACTCAATTCTGCCAATTGAATTAAGGTGGGTCCCAACACGTGTGAAAAGTCTGGAATGTGTTGAATGAAAGCAATACTATGTGCAACAATGCATCGTGGTTCATTCTTCTAGGAGTACAGAAGTACTGAACTGGAAAAAATCCATAGAAAATGCGACAGTGTAAATCGACTATTTGCATAGCAAAACGTTTGTGCGCACGTGAAGTAATGGAGTTATACATTTCGCAAAAATAGATTAGACGCTTTGTTGATTACATTGTTTAACATTTAATATGGGGGCTTTCCTTCGGTTTTGTTTGTTTGTCCTTGTGTTTGTTTGTGTTTGTGTGACCTACATTGATTATGCAAGCTTATATACGAAATTGTAATAGAGAGAGAGAGAGAGAGAGAGAGAGAGTGTGTGTGTGTGTGTGTGTGTGTGTGTGTGTGTGTGTGTGTGTGTGTGTGTGTGTGTGTGTGTGTGTGTGTCTGAGTGAGACAGGGAGGGGGAATTAACTTGTGCATGTCCTTGTATATGTATGTGTTTGTCGCCATACAGCAATATTTTGTTCTCTCTCAGAAATAGCAAAATCTTCGTTGATGAACGCTTCAGGAAACTTTTGGTTTGTTCGCTTGTTGTTACTAACATTTCCCCAAATAAAGTTATACCAAGGACAATAAATTAAAGCATTTTCAAACTCACCGATTCAAACAGTTTAATGCAATCTTTAACAAGAGGCGAAGCCATCAAGGCTCACGTAAGAAATCGACAAACAGTAACACAAACTCAATCACTCCGTCACACATACACACACACACACACACACACACACACACACACACACACACACACACACACACACACACACACACACACAGAAAGACCATAGGTGAAACTGTGCAAGAAAGCGAGACACTAGATCTAGATCTGTCTGTCTGCATGTAGCCTACTTACAGGGACACGACTGCCAACAGAGTCTCGGCCCGCTCAAAATAATAATGACCGAGACTTTCAGTACTTCCTTCGCGTGACGTCTAACCCTCTTACGTCATAATGTGACGTCAATGTAATGTGACGTCTTCAAATGTTAGAGTTTCTACCACAGACATACCGATGGGTTAATAACCTGGGGAACGGGGCAAAAGGGGTAAAAAAAATGGTTACAGAAATGATATCGAATGGAAATGGTAAAGTGAATGTAGATCTAACAATTGCATCATGTTATACCTATGTACGCCTCTGCATAATGGAGAATTTTCAAGTTGAAAAACGGTAGAATTTAATGTGCCCTCACTGGCCAGCCATAGCTTGGGTGATTTGTTTACCATGGGAGACAACTACAACTTCGTTTTGCGCGAGCATTTGAAGCAGAACTCTGCACGTCAACAAATCTTTGGTAAGTAAAGTATTTCGTCTTTTTTGTGCGATTTATAGTTTGAATTAAAAAGTTGCCACTAAACACTTGCAATATCAATGAATATTTCCGAGGTTTTACTTTGTTATAGGACAAATAAACGATCGGAAGCGATTGGAAGCGATCGATTTGATACTGCAGCAGACGATGCTTTGACAGTCTGTAATACGCTGCAGTGTTCGCTCGAATATATGTTTTTAATTCCTTTTTTTGTCTTTTTCTTTATAAAAATGATCTAGTTGACTACTTTTCTTGGAATGCGCAAGAGGATGATAATCAGCAGTAGCTAAATATCTGTATTTTACTGTAAATAGGACCGAATTGTTTAAGCCGACCTTCACCTTCACGCCGGCGCTAATGTTTTTTTAGGTCACAAGTATGGCTCGCGAAACAGATCTAAAGCTGCTGAGACAGTGTTGTGTATAAAATAGATTCACCGGAAAAAAGACATTATTGTACTTCTCATGATCAAAAAATGAGGTAATTTAGCTACATGTATATTCTAACGTTGCCTTGTTGAGAACTGGGCGTGCGAGTCTGTGTGCGTGTGCGTTTGTGTGCGTTTGTGTGTGTGACGGTGCGTGCGTGTATGCAGTGTGAGTGTGAGTGTGTGTGTGTGTGTGTGTATGTGTGTGTGTGTGTGTGTGTGTGTGTGTGTGTGTGTGATTCCCTGCCAGATTAAATGTCTAAAGTGATATAACACAGAATGACTCATACTCAGTTTAATTTATTTTGCAGCTTTTGTTCCAATTACAAACCATGGCGCTGTGTGTTTTGTGTGGTGATCCGCTCAACCTTGGAGAGAAGACTGTTGTGCCAACAGACAGAGGAAGAGATCTATACCATAAACAAGGCTAGTCTGGAACGTGGTGATGCCGTTTGTCTATCAGAAGGTGAAGCAGTGCACGAGGTTTGTCGTCGCAATTACACGAATGCACGTAACATTCAGAGCGTTGTGAAGAAGAAAGCAGAAAAATAGAACGCTTTATCAAATCAGTCTAGCACAGAATTTGTGCTCACAGTAATAATGTTTTGACTTTGCTAAATGTTGCCTTTTTTGCGGCAAGGAAGCAAACCTTGACTCGCGCTCTCGTCCCAAAGTGTATCCAGTTAGGACACTTGACTTTGAACGCACAATTTTTCAAGTTTGTTCGCAGCGCTGTGATGAATGGGCAGACATTGTACGAAGCAGACTGGAGTTTGTATCAGATTTGCCAGCTGCTGATGCAGTCTACCATCAAAACTGTAGTCTTTGCTTTCGGAGCAGGAAAAGACCACTACAGTTTACTCAGTCGCATCAAGTCAACAAACAGGTGAAACTTGGTCGACCGAAAAATGAGAGGAAAGCTGAAGCGTTGGAGAAAGTTGCTACCTACCTGGTTCAAAATGAAAACGAACAGATAACAGTGAACGACCTGATTATCAAAATGAAGGAGTTTACAGATGATGCTTATAGCCACCCGACGATGAAACAAGAACTTCAAAATTATTTTGGTGAGCAGCTCATCGTCACGGAAGTCAACGGCAAGTCAAATGTCGTAACATTCAGGAAGACAGCCTCTTCAAGTCTTCATAACTTTTATGCAAAAAAGGTCAAAGATGAGGATGCACAGAAAGAGCTGATTCTCAAAACCGCTGCAGAACTGCTAAAGAATGACATAAGAGCAGTGCCGACATCCCGTGCAATGTACCCCAGTGATGATGACATTTCATCGCGTGGCGCCAAATTAGAGTTTGTTCCAAAGTCCTTACAGATTCTTCTTGAAAACATCTTCAGTGGAAAGGAAACCAGCGTGAAAGTCTCATCGATTGGACAGGCAATTATGCAGGCATCTCGCCCACGATTGTTGCTGTGTCCCCTGCAGATCGGACTAGCTGTGCAAATGCATCACTGTTTTGATTCAAAGTTTCTCATTGACACATTGTATTCTCTGGGATTCTGTTCATCGTACAAGGAGGTTCTGACCTATGAAATGAATGCTGCCGTTTCAGAAAACAACGTTGCGTTTCAAGTTGATGGCCATTTTACCCAATATATCGCAGACAACCTCGACCACAACACAGCAACACTTAACGGGTGCAACACATTTCATGGAATGGGAATGATCGCCACTGTCACTCCGACCATCGGGAAAACAGACAGGATCAGAAGAAGAACTGACGTCAAGCCAGAAGAAATAGTGAAAAGAGCTAAAGTTGACATTCAGTACTACAACAGACAAGCGTGTGATGGCCTGCTGAAGCTGAAATTTGAACATCTTGAAAACGTGTTTGTAGAAGATGTAACATCAAAGGTGGATCTGCTGTGGAAAGCTTGCTGGCTGTTGCAACCCGACAGACCATCTTGGTCTGGTTTCATGCAAGCCATCCACAAGGGCAGATATCCAGGACAGTCATCCATAATATTTATGCCGATGATCGACATGAATCCCAGTGACACCTCGTGCATATTTTCTACCCTGCATTTCATCAGTGCTCAGGCAAAGCGCAGCAACACGACACCTGTGTTGACATTTGACCAACCCTTATAGTGGAAAGCTCTTGGCATCATCTCCAGTGAGCCAGATGGCAGCGACCTTAAAGCCTGGCCATTGTCCTTCGCCTTGGACCCTTCCATCTGGAAATGAGTTTCCTGGCGTGTATTGGCCATCTGATGGAAGAAACGGGTCTTCATGAAGTGCTGTCTACTGTGTACGCACCAAACGCAGCGAGCAACATGCTTCAAGGGAAAGCTGTGCTGCGTGCCGTTCGAGGACACATACTTGTTGACGCAGCACTAATTATGCTGTTGCTGTCTGACATATTCCGTGTGCCACTGCCACTGCCCGAAAGTGACACAGAAAAGAATAGAGATAAAAACACGCAAGATGAGCAGACAGAAACACTTTCGACCCCTTACGAGTCTGAACTCAATGTGAACCAAGTTGACGCACTGAGCATCAATAAGGACACTGCTGTGCAGCTTCACGGTGTTCTAGAGTTAGAAGCAGCCTCGATGAAGGAACTCAGAAACAACCTACAGTTGCAAACACTTGCTGAAGTGTTCCTCCAAGACAATGCGACCTTAGAGGATATCCTATCAGCAGGTGAAAAGGCGTTAGTGCTGCTCTACAACGGTAGTTCCAGAGAGGGTCTCGATGAACTTCGCTACCGACTCTTCTGTTCAAAGGTAGCTGTTGGAACAACGTTTGTGCAAATTCACACTCTGCCACCCACCTCAGCAGCTGCCCGATTCCACAGCATGCGAGTGTACTTGCAAGTACAAGAATGGATGGGACTCAAAGTGGCCATGGATCCCACGGACTACGGCTGGAAACTTGAGCATGGCATCCTTGTTCCAGTGACAACAGATCTGCCGGCAGCACCAGCCGATGTGTTAAAGGTGATTCGCTGCACATGCAAAAGTGGTTGTGACACAAAGCGGTGTAGTTGCAGGAAACACGGACTAGAGTGCACATCTGGATGTGGGGAATGTCGCGGTGTTGGCTGCTGCAACTCGCCTCTACCGTCTTTTGAAATCGAGAGTGAAACATCGTAACCATCATGTTTTCCTCAAACGGTAGGCCTATTGTGTTATGCACTCTTTTCTTCACCTGTAGATGACTTTGAATGAAAGCCGTCCTAGGAAGTATTCTGCTGAAGAAGACAAAGAGATAGGAATAGGTATAGTCATATTAAAGAATGCGTATTTCTTTTATCGTCCGTACATGAACAACGCATTGCAATGCGTAATTGTTCATTTCATTTTCATTATTTTATTATCCCAGGGCTGGGAAATTCGGGTAGCTTCCTCCAAATGAAAGCTTGCAGCAACAAGAGTGGTGCTAACCAGGTGTGCGCGTGTTAAGGTGTAATCAGCTAACTGCACTAATAGCAGAATGACCAAGGTCTTTTACGTCTTACTGTGGTGACACAGGGGTGGGACATGGATACCGTTTCTTAGTCTGCACATACACTTGACCCTTGTCCGTCCACCGGCTTAATAAAGTGTTCCTTATAGATGATGGTAGGCTAATGAAGCGGCGTAGAGTGGAATTTTGCGGCGTTATTGGCAGAAACAAGGGTTTTTATATGTGACGTAATCAAACCGTCATAAAAAAGTTATGCAGAGGCTGCCAACGGTATAACTCGTTGGGAATGTTGAGACAGGCTATCTAAATGCGTTGCAACAAAAAAACTTTCTGTAACCATTTTTTTTGGGTCTAAGCATAATTCTGGACAGGCTCCCCACGCTATAAAACCAGAACCATCTAACTGGATTTCCACCATTTTGAGAAATGGCCACTTGAAGATTTCAACCCCTTATAAAAAATAGTAAACACAGGATTGTAGCCCTCATATTTTACACACTTGACTTAGAGGAAACACTGGTCATGCACACTAGTAATCAATTTAATTGAACAACTTTTTCATATGCAAAAAAGGTATAATTTGTTCTGCTTCCAGAATACACTCCTGCTCTTTTCTCAGTTCTGGAGCTAGAAAAGCCCAGTGCACCATAGCTGCTTCTGACTTCCACACAGACCCCACTGTGGCCTGTGCTACAGCAGTCAGAAGCAGCCTCCTCACACATAGCATGTTCTGCTTCCAAGCAAAGCTTATACTGTACATTAGTTCAAATCGTTTTTCAAAGTTTATTACCGTCATAAACAAACAAATGTCAAGTCACTTGCAAAAATATCATCAAGGACTCATGTATTCATTCATTGTGTGGCCTAATGAACGCAACACGCATAAATAAAAATTAAATTGCCTGTACTTTTCATAGCGAAAAAAAACCCACCTAACAAAAACAACACACACACAAAACTCTCTCTGAAATCATTACACTTTTTTTTTTATTGTGTTTTTCAAGAAATCCCAACGGTAATCTTATGTTGTATCAGCTCATATCGTTTTGCGTTACGCACAAAACTACAAACCCAATAACACTAACAACAAACCAAACGAACAAAGCAGCAAACAAGCAAGCAAACAAACAAATAAACACAAGGCTGAAGGCGCATTTTAACCACACAATGCAAATGGTAACAAAATCACGAGCTTTAGATCCTGACTGCATGCTCTGTTCATTATCAAGAAAACAAATAGGCATTCTTACCTTTTGTTGTACTTTCCTCTTCACAAAAATGTTGTGCACAAAGGTCGAAATAAATAATACACATTTTGCACTTTTAACAGTCGACCTCCTGTACTGCTTTTGTCTTAGCCGTTTGACCAGTTATTCCTGTGTAAAATTCATCTCTGAGTGTCTTCGCTTTTCGAACACACCTTTTCCCGTAGTCCCGGGTTGCAGAGTCTTTAAGTTCGGCTGAACTTCTTCTCATGAGGTGTCACATAGGATGCTTCCTTCATCGATGACAGAATTTTCTTTGTTGGGGTTCCATAAACAGATGGAAGAGATGCTGTGGTAGTTTCACCTAAAGGAGCAGTGTCTGACATATATACTACAAGCTGATGTGAATACACCTACAGGGTAACAGAAACTGTGGAAGCACACACAGGAGAAAGATGTACAGGAGTTGGGTAGCTTGATTCATTTTTGAGGGGTGGAATCACAATCAGCAAGTATTGGAGTTGATGCATGACTCGAACAGGAGGATAACCCCCATTCACCATGTTCTCAAAAGGATCTTCGATTGAAGAAACAGCACAATCGTCATATTTTGGGGTAGATTTTGCCAATGGAGACGCATCAAAGTCATCAGGTTTCACTTTTAGCATTGGCAGAAAGGAGATTATGCAACCGTAATCCGTGAATCCGAAGGACAGTCTCCTGAAATGCATGGTGCTTCTTACTTGCCTGGACGGCCTGATTCATCTCCTTTCAAACAGCGTCTGCAAAAGACATGGATACTATGAATGTTATCTCCTTTGAACAGGCAATTACTACATGTACTTCTATTTTAAAATTATTAACCGATAATTAAAAAAAAGGTAATTGCCTCCGTATTATCGCTTCTGCGTTAAAACTTTGGATAGTTTTCGTGTTTCTATTCACAGGGCCGGACCCAGGTTCCGGAACCCCACCCCTGAAAAAAGCATGTACCTTGCTTTGAGTGTTTTTTTGTTTTTGTTTTTGTTTTTTTTAAATAAATTTTGTGTGTGTCTCTAACAAATTTTATTCAATGTGAAATCCGATGAGAAAAAGGTACCCCCCCCCCCCCCCCCCCCCCACAATGCTGCTCTTAACCCTCAAAACAAGGCCCAGAATGCACCAGATTGCACAGATTTTAACCGTTTTTCAAAATTTTTCCGGGGGAGCATGCCCCCGGACCCCCCTAGTTCGAAGCAGGCGCGCGCTTGTGGCTTCGCCATTTCGCTGATTTGCCCCCCCAAAAAAGGAGGAACCCCCCCCTTACAACTCATTTGGTCCGGCCCTGATTCACACAAACAAATGAAACATTAGTACTTGATTACACTCTGTCCACTCATGCTCATCAGTTTGACATTGTGATAACCTCTGAATAACAAAATATATCAGAGTCAAATAAACTGACAAAATCCATCAACCAAATCATTCATCTATCCATCTTTACAAGCATACACAAATACTGTAAACACTCACTTACATTTTTTAATTTTTTAACAAACACTAAAGAGCTGCATGGATACACTACAACATTAAGGCATGAGCACATGCACACACCGTCACACACAAACACACACTGACACAAACAAACACACACGCGCGCAAGAACATTCACGCTGAAACAAACACATTTACCTGCCTGTGTTTTACAATTTGGAAAACAAAACACATAAAGCTAGGAATCAGTTTGCAGATACAGGATTTAGACTGAATCAGAAGGTTAATCCCCTATATATTTAAAAAAGGAATCTGAATTTCAGCTTTTATGGTCTGTTCAAATGGGGAAAAAACATAATACATGAAGATACTCACTTGAATCTGTGTCCTGACTCGAGCAACAGCCAAATTGACTGTGCAGCAGATGTAAAAATGGCAGAGAGCTGTTCTCTGTTCAAGTGTTTTCAGAAAGTGGACCATCCTTTTGTCAGTTTAGCACACCCCCCCCCCACCCCACCCCCTTGCACCCACTTTACCACCAACCCCCCTCCCCGGCCCCAACCCCTTTTTACCACCCTCCTCCCTCCTCCCTCAAGGGACTGCATCTTTCCCAATTCATTCTTCATTCACTCTTTATCACAGGAAAGTTAATTGTGTTTAAACCCTGTACATCCGGAGTCAGGAATTTGGATACTGACACTTGACAGGTGTCACTGACCTGTTTTAGTTCCCACAGTCTATCAAATTCCTTTTTCTGTCGACAGCAGACTCTACTACTGCTAGTTACACTATTCTGTGTGCTGGAGGACATCCTACACCACACAGAAAGGGTCAAGACCAGATACAGTCTACTTCGTTTATAACGTCGCCGGATATAACGTCACCCCGTTATATCGTCACCCAAACACCGGTCCCGGCTCAATTCCTTCTTTCCAAGACTATTTTAACCTCGGATATAACGTCACCGGATATAACGTCACCCAGTTATAACGTCACTCATCCATGTCGGTTATAACGTCATATCAATCCCCATATGCAGCAGTTTGCATGGTGAACGACTGTCAAGGCATGTTCATTTACCCTACACGTGTCACAAGTTTTGTGTGTTAACGGTATTCAAGTTTTTCCGTTTTCCCGTTGTTAGAGACCCAAGGAAAACTAGGTTCAAGGCATAATCATTTTTGCTGCATGCGTTTTGTGAGTTCCTGTTCGAGGTTTTTAATCAAAAGAAAAATGTTTTATTTCATTTCGTTTTGTGAGTTCCTGTTCTATGTTTTTAGTCAGTAATGAAAAATCATTTCATTTCGCTTTGTGAGTTCCTTACTTAGGTTCCTCAGTGTTCTAGGTTTTTAATTAAAAGAAAAATGTTCCATTTCATTCGTGTTGTGAGTTCCTGTCTTTGTTTTTAACTAAACAAAATTGTTTTAAAAAGTTTCAAATCGAGCATACATGGTTACTCCTGCGCGAGCGCGTGCGAATGGATCTGTCTACTTCTGTCCTTCAATCACGCATATAAAAAAAACCTCGATTATTGAAATGACGGTTGGAGAAGGTCGAGAGGATGAGAACAGACTACGACGTTTGTTTGTTTTTTAGTCCGTAGAATACAGACTACAACTGCCCTCGACGAGGAGGCTGAGCGTCACTTTCAATTGGGCGTTGTCGACAGGCTGAGTTGGTCGCTCAGGCTAAATTGTTTAGGTAAACATTAAGTGCAGTGAACCGACAAATTGAGAAAAGTGATACTGCACTCTTAAAGCACTATTTTGACTCAACTTGGAAAGCCATGGACGTTATATCAAGTGACGTTATAATGATAATAATAATACAGTAGTAGTCCAACGAGTATAACGTCCCGCTCACTAGATGTGGTGGAGACGGTGGATGGGGAAAGGGGGTAACTATGACCCCAAAGTTGTTACTACCAGAACGATTGTGCGTAAAGGTGGGCAGCCACTTTGCTGTTGACGAGAAACTTCTTCGTTAATAATAATAATATAAGTCAAATAGACATTAATTACGTATAAGGACCCATGAAGTTCTCGTCATTATTACATTTAGTCAAGTTTTGACTAAATGTTTTAACGTAGAGGGGGGAATCGAGACGAGGGTCGTGGTGTATGTGTGTCTGTGTGTGTGTGTGTGTGTGTGAGTAGAGCGATTCAGACTAAACTACTGGACTGATCTTTATGAAATTTGACATGAGAGTTTCTGGGTATGATATCCCCAGACGGTTGTTTTCATTTTTTGGATAAATGTCTTTGATGACGTCATCCGGTTTTTCGTGAAAGTTGAGGCGGCACTGTCACGCTCTCATTTTTCAACCAAATTGGTTGAAATTTTGGTCAAATAATCTTCGACAAAGCCCGGACTTCGGTATTGCATTTCAGCTTGGTGGCTTAAAAATTGATTAATGACCCTGGTCATTAAAAATCTGAAAATTGTATAAAAAAAAAATTAAAAAAATATAAAACGATCCAAATTTACGTTCATCTTATTCTCCATCATTTTCTGATTCAAAAAAGATATACATATGTTATATTTGGATTAAATACAAGCCCTGAAAATTAAAAATATAAAAATTATTATCAAAATTAAATTGTCGAAATCATTTTAAAACACGTTCATCTTATTCTTTGTCGGTTCCTGATTCCAAAAACATAGATATGATATGTTTGGATTAAAAACACGCTCAGAAAGTTAAAACGAAGAGAGGTACAGAAAAGCGTGCTATCCTTCTCAGCGCAACTACTACCCCGCTCTTCTTGTCAATTTCACTGCCTTTGCCATAAGCGGTGGACTGACGATGCTTACGAGTCTTGCTGAAAAATTGCATTGCGTTCAGTTTCATTCTGTGAGTTCGACAGCTACTCGACTAAATGTATTTTCGCCTTACGCGACTTGTTATTTCTTCGGACATCAAGGACAGGTCAAGATCTAGCAGAATATGAATACACGACAGCCATGTGTGTGTGTGTGTGTGTGTGTGTGTGTGTGTGTGTGTGTCCTTAAAGCTAATAACGTCGGACACTAATTAAAGACTGAGATTGTCCATGGAACCAGACGGAGCTTGACACTTCAACACTAGCAACCTGTCTCGGAATCAGCATGCAGCCTACAACACTGTACGTTGATACTGTTGCCGAATTTCGGGGAAAATGTTGTGTATACAATTTTGTATTCATGGTATAGCCAGGTTTTGGAAATACGCAAAGAAGAGAATAGTCCACAATTCTATATATGAGGAAGTGAATTAAAGATTATTGTAATAAGTTAGTTTAAAACTTACAACAATATGTTGTTGTAATTTTTAAACAACACTAATGCATGCACTTTCCATTTCTGCACAGTTTTATTAAAACAGTCAGTACTTTAGAAAGGGACATAACTCTTGGACTCCGGATATAACATCACCCGCGCATAAAAGTGACGTTATAACCGATGAACCGGATACAGCGTCACCGCGTAAAACGTCGCTCAAAAACATCCCCCGAGGGGTGACGTAATATCCGGAGTCGACTGTACCACTACCGCTAATAATTATGCGCTTATCTGGCTGCGCTGAAAACAGGAAAAGTGACTGTGACACAGCAAGCAGAAGAGGTCAGGTGACGATGGCTGCATCTGGCTCGCAGTGAAACACTCCCCTTTCCCCACAGGCCTCAGTAGCAGAACAGACTAAACTGAACTTAGCACGTTCTGCTTCCAACCTGGATGGAGTTAGAGGGTTCTGCTTCCAAGATGAGCAGGAGAAATGCTTGGAGCCAGAACAAATTATGACTTATAAATACGCAATTATGCAAGATTTTCAAGAATCCTTTACAGAAAGTGAGAATCATGTTACCATCCGTCAAATAACTATAAAGTTGCAAAACAGGTTATTTTGAGGTAATTGGTTCCCATCGATACACACGCACAAACACACGCACACACGCACGCACAGACAGACAAAGTTACGATCGCATAGGCTACACTTACGTGAGCCAAAAATGAGTTATTCCATTTATTGCTTACGTTATCACCCGTGTTTGTTTTTCAACACAATTTTTTTTTAATTAATAGGATGGAGAAATTAATGACAGTTGGACGGGAATGAAAATAATTATCAAAGAGAGTCAAAAGAAAATTACAGCAATAGTTCTCCCCGACAATCTACATTGACCCTGAAAGTTTCTGTGGCTGTCTTCCTTGGGAAAGTATGTTTAAAAAATATTAACCAAGGAGTGAAACAAGAAAAAAAAAGAAGAATGTAATGGAATAAAAGCGACGTTGTAACTTCTCTTTTGACAAACAACACAGGGATGGCCAAATCGTCCGCCTGATCGCCCGGGGCGAGTAAATAACCCGCCGGGCAAGTAGAGACCATCTGGGAACTCGCCCGGCTGGCCAGTGACAATTCTGGTCAAATGCAACACTTTTTGTTTTACTCTCGAGTTTCAAAGCCATATATAAACCCTGCAGATGTATGATCTGTGGTATGTATAGGGCCGGCGAAATTTTTGGCGGGCTAGTCAGTAACTTTCTTGAAGTTACTCGCCCGGTTGGTGAGTTACAAAATTGAGATCTGGCCATCCCTGCAACATTCTCCCGTCGCATCATACAAGTATAATACTGCCATCATAAACCTTTCCAATTTCGTTTTGTTTTACCGAAGGAAAAAGGAAAGTATTTGGATTAAAAACTGTTAATAAAGGATGCCGTTTAGATAATCCCGTGAACCTTTTGTCCCCCAAGACAATAACCATAAACAGTTTTAGTTCTTGTATTTCTAATTTATTTTCGTTATTTTTACTTTACATCCATACGATTAGCGATTGGTTCATGCATCTTCCACTGACGCGCTCTCTCTATATATATTTATACATTTAAATCGAATGTCTGCGATGAATGAGTTCATAATGATAATGTTTTCCTTATTCGCAAAAAGTGATGTTGTTTGTTTATTTCAACGTAGGACTGAACATGCATCTGAACAGTTGCCAATAATTATCATAGTATTGGGTTAATGATGGCAAGCCATAATTTCAACATGTATGAATTCATTCTATTTAAACATTATTATGTCTGCCATCACAGAACCGGCACGGTTGGCCTAGTGGTAAGGCGTCCGCCCCGTGATCGGGAGGTCGTGGGTTCGAACCCCGGCCGGGTCATACCTAAGACTTTAAAATTAGCAATCTAGTGGCTGCTCCGCCTGGCGTCTGGCATTATGGGGTTAGTGCTAGGACTGGTTGGTCCGGTGTCAGAATAATGTGACATGAAGCCTGTGCTGCGACTTGTGTCTTGTGTGTGTCGCACGTTATATGTCAAAGCAGCACCGCCCTGATATGGCCCTTCGTGGTCGGCTGGGCGTTAAGCAAACAAACAAACAATAACTACCATCACAGATCTGTCTAAGCTTCAATGAGGAATGAGAGTATCCTGATTCCACTTGAACACGTACCGAAAATCCACCTCCTTTCAAGGGATGGCCAAATCGTCCGCCCGCCCGATCGCCAGGGGCGAGTAACAAATCCGCCGGGCAAGTAGAAACCGCCTGGCAACTCTCCCGACTGGCCAGTGACAATGCGGGTCAAATGCACCCCTTCTGGTTGTATCATCTAGTTTCAAAGCGCTATTAACGCTGCAGATGCAGCAACTACTGTGGTATGTACCGGGCTAGCGACATTTCTGGCGGGCTAGTGACTTTCTTCCCCCCCGCGGGTTAGGGGGAAGAATTTACCCGATGCTCCCCAGCATGTCGTAAGAGGCGACTAACGGATTATGTTTCTCCTTTTACCCTTGTTAAGTGTTTCTTGTATAGAATATTATCAATTTTTGTAAAGATTTTAGTCACGCAGTATGTAAGAAATGTTAAGTCCTTTGTACTGGAAACTTGCATTCTCCCAGTAAGGTAATATATTGTACTACGTTGCAAGCCCCTGGAGCAATTTTTTGATTAGTGCTTTTGTGAACAAGAAACAATTGACAAGTGGCTCTATCCCATCTCCCCCCTTTCCCCGTCGCGATATAACCTTCGTGGTTGAAAACGACGTTAAACACCAAATAAAGAAAAGAAAGAAAAGTGACTTTCTTGAGGTTACTAGTCCGGCTGGCGACTGTATATTCTGAGATGTGGCCATCCCTGCTTGCTGAAGTTCTGTGCAGAGTGAGCCACATTAACTTCGCTGATATATTTTTCATGGGCTGAAACTCCTACGAGTTTGTACGCGCATGACCGTTTTTACCCGGCCATTCAGGCAGCCATACGCCGATTTCGGAGGATGCATGCTTGATATTTTCGTGTTTCTATAACCCACAGAAATCTGTTATGGATTACAGGATCTTTTCTGTTCGCACTTGGTCTTGTGCTTGCGTGTACACACGAAGGGGGATAAGGCACCAGCAGGTCTGCACATTAGTTTCTATGACCAACCGAACTCTGACATGGATTACAGGATCTTTTCCGTGCGCACTTGGTCTTGTGCTTGCGTGTATTAAACACGAAGGGGGACAAGAACAAAGTTTCCGTGGTTGTCTGCACACAAGTTGTCCTTACGCCACTAGGCGCGGCCGGGACTCGAACACTCAACCTTCTGCGTGGCCGGAGGCCGGCAATTTATCCACTAGGCCATCTTGCGCCCGTCGAATTTCGCTTACGAAATTAATTTCACATTTAAAACCTTACTCTGCACACAAATAAGCTAGGCCGTTGACATTCGATATGATTTCAAGCTGTTGATTTCAGAATTATCTTATTCCATTAAAAAGCTTTGATAGATCGTTTGTGGTTGATATGAAATGTTACGTAAGAATTAAGGAATATACCTTTAACTGATGTACATATTAAAAAAAATGCATAGCATGAACAGAACGCATTTTGTGTGAGTTTGTTTGTTCTGCGTTCGAAACGATGTATACGATGTGTGTTTAAACGGGTCATGCATCTGCAAGGTGATTTATTACTGAATAAAATGATGGAATGATATTCTGTGTGTGTGTGTGTTAGTGTGTTAGTGTGTGTGTGTGTGAGTGTGGTGTGTTTGTTAGTCTGTGTGTGTGTG
Organism: Littorina saxatilis; assembly: GCF_037325665.1. Taxonomy (NCBI): domain Eukaryota; kingdom Metazoa; phylum Mollusca; class Gastropoda; order Littorinimorpha; family Littorinidae; genus Littorina; species Littorina saxatilis. Next base: position 29,721,626 of record NC_090258.1, read on the forward strand.
TATATGTGTGTGTGTGTGCTTATGTGTAGATAACTGTGTGTGTGTGTGTGTGTGTGTGTGTGTGTGTGTGTGTGTTTGTGCAAGTGCATGTGTGTTAGTGTGTGTTTGAGTGTGTGTTTAACTGTGTGTGTTTGTGTGTGTGTGCGTGTATGTTTGTTAGTGTGTGTGTATGTGTGAGTGTTTGTGTGTGTTGTATGGTGTGTGTGTGTGTGTGTTTGTGTGTGTTGTATGGTGTGTGTGTGTGTGTGTGTGTGTGAGTGTGTGTGTGAGTGTGTATGTTACATATCCTTATTTTTACCACCAAACAAACAACGAAACAATCAAACAACAAACACTTACATGCAAGGTAGTCAACAGTAACACAATAATACCCATTCACATTTCTCTCTCAAATGTTTAGCAAGCCATGTGCCATCATAATTATGCATGTCAACTATCTGATAGCAACTGAAGCTTATGTACATTTGATTTTTTAAATGTAGTGTCTTAAAAAAAAAATTGATATCTGAATAATACCCATGCTTTTGCAAAACGTCAAGTGAAAAAGAACTGAGCAGATAATCTACAAAAGCAAAATCTGGAAACAAAATGAAACTGAGTGCACTTTTTTTTTAAGCTACTTGGCATTCTTCATGTAAAGCATATACATACCCAAGACACAAACAACTTGTATAACCAACAGAAAGAGTTCAAGACTGGCCGGCTTCTAGCATGTATTAGGTTTAAACATAAACAAATCAAAATAAATACATAAAACATTTATTAACAGCCAATTAGGGCACAAAATAAAAGACATTATTTACTACGTGACCCAAGAAGTGCAAACAAATGTTTATGATAAAAATATAAAAGTAAATAGCTAGAGGAATCTAGAAAGATAAAGGAGAACAAGTCGCGTAAGGCGAAAATACAATATTTAGTCAAGTAGCTGTCGAACTCACAGAATGAAACTGAACGCAACGCAACGCAGCAAGACCGTATACTCGTAGCATCGTCACTCCACCGCCCGTGGCAAAGGCAGTGCACGTGGAATTGACAAGAAGAGCGGGGTATTCGTTGCGCTGAGAAGGATAGCACGCTTTTCTGTACCTCTCTTCGTTTTAACTTTCTGAGCGTGTTTTTAATCCAAACATATCATATCTATATATTTTTGGAATCAGGAACCGACAAGGAATAAGATGAAAGTGTTTTTAAATTGATTTCGAAAAAAAAATTTTGATAATAATTTTTATATATTTAATTTTCAGAGCTTGTTTTTAATCCGAATATAACATATTTATATGTTTTTGGAATCAGCAAATGATGGAGAATAAGATAAACGTAAATTTGGATCGTTTTATAAATTTTTATTTTTTTTTACAATTTTCCGATTTTTAATGACCAAAGTCATTAATTAATTTTTAAGCCACCAAGCTGAAATGCAATACCGAACCCCGGGCTTCGTCGAAGAGTACTTGACCAAAATTTCAACCAATTTGGTTGAAAAATGAGGGCGTGACAGTGCCGCCTCAACTTTCACGAAAAGCCGGATATGACGTCATCAAAGACATTTATCAAAAAAATGAAAAAAACGTTCGGGGATTTCATACCCAGGAACTCTCATGTCAAATTTCATAAAGATCGGTCCAGTAGTTTAGTCTGAATCGCTCTACACACACACACACACACACACAGACACACACACACACGCACACACACACGCACATACACCACGACCCTCGTTTCGATTCCCCCTCGATGTTAAAATATTTAGTCAAAACTTGACTAAATATAAAAACAAGCACACACACACACACACACACACACACACACACACACACACACACACACACACACAAACAACAACAACAGCAACAACAACAAGAAAACAACAACAACAACAACAACAAAACAACAACAACAACAACAACCACAACCACCACCACCACAACAACAACAACAACAACAACAACAGGTACAAGCAAACAAAGAAGGGAAGAGAAAGCAGCAATCTCAAGTGGTCCATACCCCACTACATACCCCCCCAAAAAACAAAAAAAACAACAACAAAAAATATATATATATATATAACCCTAACCCTAACCCTCCACTTACCCCACAGCACCCTCCCACCCCCACCACCTAAGTGAAACCCATCTTCCCCATATACATAACTATCGTTGCAAATCAAGAAAACTCAGTGTGACGACTGTGCACGTGAAACCCAACTAAAGATGGTCAACACATTTTGGCAAGACTTACAAGGACACGCCCCCACGCCCTCTATCTCCTGGGGGGTGAGAGAGAGAGAGAGAGAGAGAGAGAGAGAGAGAGAGAGAGAGAGAGAGAGAGAGAGAGAGAGAGAATTGAATTGAACTTTATTTAACAAGGATTAAGATTTAAGGCTACGCCTTTTCTTACAATCTGTCCTTGGGACGCATAGACACACAATTATTTAATTAAAAGTTAAAAAGTTAACCAACAAAAGGAGAGAGAGAGAGAGAGAGAGAGAGAGAGAGAGAGAGAGAGAGAGAGAGAGAGAGAGAGAGAGAGAGAGAGAGAGAGAGAGAATGCGTAGATCAGAGACAGACAGACACACAGACAAGACACCTACTCGTCAACAAATAGATAGAGGGAGGGAGGGAGTGAGAGAGAGAGAGAGGGGGGATAGATAGAGAAGAGGGAGGGGGGAGAGAGAGAGAGAGAGAGAGAGAGAAAGAGAGAGAGAGAGAGAGAGAGAGAGAGAGAGAGAGAGAGAGAGAGAGAGAATGCGTAGATTAGAGACAGACAGACAGACAAGACACCTACTCGTCAACTAATAGATGGAGGGAGGGAGGGAGAGAGAGAGAGGGGGATAGATAGAGAGAGAGAGAGGGGGGGAGAGAAAGAGAGAGAGAGAGAGAGTTAATGTGTGAATTAAAGGACGAGACAGACAGACAGACAGACAGACAGACAGACAGACAAGACACTGACAGTCGAAAGATGCTGAAGGGAAGATCGGAGGAAGACTAGCTCCAAGCACCAATTTCAAGCAGTCAATACCCCTGCATCCCCCGACCCCCACCCCCCCCCCTCTCTTTCTCTATGAAGTGTCATGATGGACCCTCACCCCAGTGAAATTGACCCGCTCCCAAACTTTGTCATTACACGGGCGAAAGGAAACAACCCTACAAGGGGAGAGAACAGCTTGCTCGCCTCGGGCCTAAGGGGCGAAAAGAACGAAGCCGGCGATTGGATAAACACGCCGCCAAAACAAGCGCCAGCGCCACCCCGCGGTAATTTGCGGGACAACTCTCGCCGAGCCTTTTGGAAATTTGGGAATTATTTGCCGGTGAATACGCTCGGAGAGGGTTGCAATTTGCGACCGGTCGCGTGTAGGGCTTTGCCGGGAGATATTAAATTTTCTCTCTCAATTCTCTCTTGATTCTTTCAGCCAACCTGCACGGCCTGTGGAGTCCGTTTTCTGATGTAATTTACTCCTTTGTAGCTTGTAGTATCATGGCGGCGTACAAGCGGCGGTCTTGACTGGGGGCCATGTTTTGCTTTGTACACAGTTTGTCAGCGAGAATAATGTCCCTTGCCGCTTGCAATATGGCGCTGTTCGAAATGGCAGACTTTGTACGTCGCAGTTACAGTCTTCCCAGCACTTTTCTTTCCTTGATTCGTACGTCTCCCTCGCATTAAAAGCCTCGTTCAGTTTTCAGCGAGAATAGTGTCCCTTGCCTGTTATACGGTGCTATTTCCGGTCGTGTTCAAAATGGCTGATTCTGTACGTTGCTTTTACAGTCCTCCCTTTTTTTCCCCTTGATTCGTCAGTTTCCCTCGCTTTGAAAGCCTCTCTTTGTCAGCGAGAATAGTGTCCCTTGCTTGCAGTATGGCGCTGTTTCCGGTCCAGTTCAAAATGGCTGATATTGTACGTTATTGACACACTGATATGAGAAGCGATGTAAGTTATCTCTCCCGTTGCCGTTACAGTCTTCACTGTAATTTTTTTTCCTTGATTCGTTTAGAAAACACCCGCTTTGAAAGCCTTTCTTTTCTTCTGTGGAACTTAGGGGAAGGTAGATTTAATGCTTCGGAACACTGTTTCTAATCTACAATTTTTTATTTTTTTTATTTTTTATAAATCTAGCCTTGTAATTACGAAGCACAATGTAACTGGTCAGATTAGGTTGTAAGTAATATGCAAAATCACAATTACAATATTGGAGAGTTAAGACTCAAATGTGCACTGAAAAGAATTTAACGAGGGCGCTGTTAAATCTGGACACTCACTGATGTACAGTAATACACTCCCCTCCCCCCACCCCCAAGGAAAACTTGCAATATGTTTGGACATCAAGACATACTTCCATGCACTTTCACGTTGAAACAAAAATCAGATATAATTGTTCTATACAGACAAAGAAAGCTTGCAGACCGGTGGGTGCAGCTTAGAGATGGTACCGCATTGTCATGATACGTTCCCGACTTTGGGACCCCTTATTTCTCCATTGACGTTAAAATCTGAAAGATGAAAAAACATTCTGGGAAAACCAGACCATAAAACTGTCAATATATAATCCCCATTGTAGACCATAAGTGTCATCATTTATCATGAAAAACATTCCGGAAATACCGCCGATAATCTCCAAGCCATAACCGCAGAAAGGTATACCTTTCAAAAATGGATGTATATACCTGTACATTTCGTTCTTGACAGCAAGAAGCATTATAAGCATAAAACCACAACAGCAAATATTTCTTTCGAACATAATACCACGTGACCCCTTTTTTTAAGACCTCCTGTAAACTGATAAAATTATGTCTGGAAAAGAAAGGAAGCTTAAATGGAGGCAACATTACAGTTGTAATGAACAGACAATCTGAAAAGTAAGAATCTTAATCTTAATCGAAGATGATGAAAGTCGCTTGTTCATGTCAATGCTTGTTATTATCTCAGGAGCCAGGAGATGGGTTCCGCATAATCATCACTTAACCTAGCCTATTGCATATATATTATGGATTTAGAGGGCTTAATTTCCTTTGTTTCTCAGATCTGAAAAAGCAATTTGTTTGTGTGTTTGTTTGTTTGCGTTAAGCCCAGCCGACCACGAAGGGCCATATCAGGGCGGTGCTGCTTTGACATATAACGTGCGCCACACACAAGACACAAGTCGCAGCACAGGCTTCATGTCTCACCCAGTCACATTATTCTGACACCGGACCAACCAGTCCTCGCACTAACCCCAACTAATGCCAGACGCCAGGCGGAGCAGCCACTAGATTGCCAATTTTAAAGTCTTAGGTATGACCCGGCCGTGGTTCGATCCCACGACCTCCCGATCACGGGGCGGACGCCTTACCACTAGGCCAACCGGAAAAAAGCAATCAAGGTCTTGAAAGGGCGGAAGCCTTTAATCAGGGGTCTTCAAGGGAAGGTTCCACTGTACTTGCCGCAAAATTCAGTAATTTACCACACTGACAGAATGCGTATGTGTGGTCCAAAATCTCTCCAATGAAAAAAAAAGACAAATTCTCTCCCTTGGCGAAGAAAAAGACTGACAGTTCTCTCCCCTCGCTTCTAATGTGCGCGTTTAATGGCCGCTCAGGGGTTTTAATGTCCCGATCATTTTCTTGCCGACAAGCGCTGTCTAAGCCGACCAGTCAATTAACACGTGCACACCGCCCAAGAAAAAGGATCCCTAATGGGCCATGAAAAGTGAAATATGTGTTTTGGGGTAATGGCGGGGCTTAGCAGCGACAAATGACTCAAATGTCTATGACAAATAAAAGGGCTGAGGGTGTCACCTATTCTTGCGCTGCTGGTGGCCTGATTTTGAAAGGAATTGCCTTTCTTTATTTGTGTGTGAATAAAAAGAAGAGAAGAAGACAGAAAAAAATGTGATCAGACAGCTTAGCTTGACGTAGGTGGCAAAGTGATTAAAAAGGGTGTTGGGTGCAACGAGATTTACAACTCGCAATGACAATAATAGTATATAGGAGAGAGAAAAACCAACTTCAGCAAGTTTTTTTCACACACGCAAATCGCTTCTTCCTTTTGAAGTTGATTGGTTACACAATACAATCAATGAAAATGTGGGATATTATTAAAACTCAGCACTAGAATTTTAATTAGTACTTCCGGTCAAATTATCATCAAGGGTTTCCCATCGTTATATTTTGGTCGGTGAATTGTAGATG
>NC_090258.1:29727987-29735487 GCF_037325665.1 Littorina saxatilis
TAAAGGCAATATGATCAATTCAATGAATAAATTCAGAAAAGGATACATTTCAAATAATTTTTTAATCAATAAACATTCATATTTTTGCGAGATATTTGTTTATGGTTTGACAAAACTCGAAAATAAGGCCCAAAAAATCATGTCGCGACATTGTACGTAACTTGCTTCCATAGTATCAGTAAACATGACAATTAAACATTAATTTGTTTCAGAAATATTAGTGGTTTATAACTGCTTATTCAGCCCCTTAAAGTTTTCAACGTTTAGGAAAACGTCTTTAAAGCAATTCTGGCATGTACATCGGCAACCGCAGCTGGTACGAGTATGTGGATATCCATTGATCTATTTGTCACAGCTGCACTTGCACCGTCTTGTGCATTGCCATCCAGCTTTCCTGCAACCACATGTGGTGCCACATCCTCTTGCACCCGCGCATGCACATTTGACTAGTTGGCTGCAAGCTTCAGATGCTATTGGCAGTGTCATCCAAAAAGGGAGCCAAGCCTTGCTGTCCTTGTCCAGAGTCCAGCCCTATCCCTCTGGAGATGGTGCTTGCTGCTGGGCCTGGTCAGCAGTGGTCCAAATGCTTGCCTGGTAGACAGCACTGTTTGAATGCTGTAATAATTCTCCCTGTGTGGGAGGAAGGGCTTCCATCATCATCTTGTCTCTGTGGCAAAACAGCTCTCTGCGGGCCTCATCAACAGAGCTCAGCTGGCTGGTTTTGTCATACAGGACAACTGTGAAGCGTTCCAGCAATTTGAAGTGGTGGCTGTTCAACTCCATGCCAACGAAAGGATTCTCTGCAATGAACCTAAAGGCCTCTGTTACTGCAGGATAACATTTCCATGCAGCCCATGCAGACAGTTTTCCTTTGCCAAAAAAGGCAGAGACCGTGTCGCAACCGGTGAAGCTGAGAAAAGTGGGGAGGACTGTAGACTTTTCCTCTCCAAGGGCTAGAGCAATGGCATTGATGTGAAAGTACGTGAAATTCTTTCCTGTGCCGAAAGCAATCCAAATCTCTGCCGCTGGACACATTGCTTGAAGCTTGCGGAACTTTCCAATGATGATGACGATGACGTCAGTGTCCACAGTGCGAACTAAGCAAGCACAGGACCCAGTCTGCAGTGCATTTTGCAGATGCAGCAGTATCTTTGTGTCTGCTTCCTCATGATCATTGTCTGGCATGCTGTGATCCATTCCTCTGATGAGAACATTCTGGCCTGATGTAATGACAACTACTTTTCCATCGGGGAACTGAGCTGTGGCAACTTTCTCTGACAGGAAGGAAAAGAGTTCTTGTTTGTTGTCTGAGTCCTTGAGAAACTCTTGCCACTTTCCAGGGATCTTGTTTGGACCAGCAACTTTTCTCCTGATTCCTTTACCTCTCTTCTCTCGTGCACTCTCTTTAATACTGCTGCTGGGATATGTGTCCCACACCACATCCACTCTGTCAGCACCTTCCAATTGGTGTCTGATGTATGGTAGGAAAACATCATTGGCATAATCTTCAAACGTTGAGATTCCAGCAGTCGGGAGGAAGTGTAAAACGGCAGTGCCATCCAGAATCTTTGTGTCGAAAGTACTCGGGAGGTCAAGCTGCTCTGATGCTGATGTCTGCTCAATGGAAGAAAGTAGACCTGCATCAAGCTCTACAACATCCAATTCTCCAACTGAGCTGTCCGCCTCTGCCACATGCTGAAGACAAGCTGCCAGATCAGTGTCATCATCAAGGTCTTGTGTCTCAGGTGAACCTAGAGTGTCTGTATCAGGTGCTTGTATCAGGCACTTCAGCAAGTCTGACTTTTTGCCCAGGCGCAGTTTTCCTCTGTCTGAAAGAGATGGTGGGTATGAATTATTTTCGTGCTGGAAAAAGGTATCTACATCTGTTTCCCTGTTTTGAGCCACAATGTACAGCTGTGAAAAAAGGCTGACATCAGCCTACAAAGTTGCTATTTTGCCAGCTTGTTTCGATTTTTCCTTTGGTGTTGGACACTTGAAGAGTGGAAGGGAGTTTATCTTGATGGGGTCATGAATTGATCGAGTGCAGTCTACCAAAACTGACTGGTGGTATTCATCATACTGGCTCTTTCCAAGTTTTTCCACTGTACGGACAGTGTTGGTCACTGATTCATTCATCACATCACAAGTATCCAGCATCAACAGTTCTGCAGTGTCATTCATGAAGGGATTGCCCATATCACTGATAGTCTTGGCAAGGCTCAAAACTTGCCCTCTGAAGCTCTGTTGAGTTGATAGACCTTCCTCATGGTGATAGTGCATCTCAGATCCCTCAGAGAGACTTGCTTCAAACTCCTTCAGCATTCTTGCTTGTTCCGGTCCTGCAAGCATCCACTTTCGAAATGCTGACGGGTTTTCAGTGAATCCAACAGCACCACCAGACCCTTTCACAATGTCATTGTTGTTCTTATGGACCTGGTTGATTGGGATTGCCGAGAATCTGTTTGTGATCTTGAACACAACCCAGTGTCCACGCTCTTGACATTCTTCTTTGATCGTAGGAGGCAGATTTTCCATGTCCCTTATGTGTACAGGGATCCAGCGAGCATAGTTGTGGTGATCCATGCTGAAGAACCAAGGCACCAAGGCTTTCATTGAGTCCACATACAAGTGGAAGTTGGCCTCCCGATGAGCACGGATGAAGAACAGGCCAAGGAGCGATTTTCCCTATTCTCGGAGTGCGAAACCTCAAAAATTGCATTTTGCCACGTACATGCTGTCAGTATGACCTGTGCACGTGGGGCCTAGCAAAAATTGAAAGTATTTTGGATGTAGATAGCTAGGAAAAAATGTCACACTTTTGTCAGATCTGTCCCCATCCGGTCAAAAAATCGACGTAAGCTGCAAAAGGTCTGCTGCTGATCCACGAATATTGCATGAAAGTACTGCCTTTGGTTTGTCCGTTTGTTTGTGAGTGAGAACAACTCACTAAAATGTTTCTTTCTCTTTGCCCAAAACTGTCCACTCTGTCTTTCTCTTTCACCATGCCACGAACGTGTGTGAACGATAGACTCGTCGCAATAGGGATGTTGAGAGGAGGGATGACTTATACTGATGTTGCTAGGAGATTCGGAGTGACCAGGCAATCAGTTGCCTTGTGGCGAAGTAGGTACCAGCAAAACAACGGTAACGTTCGAGACCTGCCTCGCCAAGGACGGCCCCGTGTCACGAATCCTCAGCAAGACCGCTTCATTAGGGTTGATCGAATTTCGACTTCACAATGAAATTTGTTTGGTTAATAAACGTATTGAGGCTAACCTTCACTGCTCCTGTGCAATTTAATTGCGGCTGCGATCAACCAGTGCACGCACAGCGCTGTCAAACACACAGTGCTAAGTTTGTAAACTCCAAAATGACACCATGCGTCTTTGAGCTCAAATTGCAAAAAAAAACGGAACAAGCCAGACTATTCCGGTTTTTTTGTCCATAATGAGCAATTGAACAAGCTTTACGTTGGTACAAAAATCACTCCTGTAACTTTTTCCGATTTTGAAATATTAAATTTTAAACAATGTTAAGGTATTTTATTCCGTGAGTATATTTCAGTATTTGCAACAAAAGGAAATCAATATCAGTGAAGGATATATCTTGCTCTGAGTTTCATATCCGGATTAGGGCTAGCTATATGTTGTGGGAGGGGGGGGGGAGTGTACGCGTACACACCCATTCGTACGAAAGAGGAGTGCACATGGGAGTTGCAGCCTATGAACGCAGAAGAGGTGGCAGAAGATATCGGGGCGAGCATAGCAAGCACTCTTTTTATACGCTTGAGAACCCCATATAGTTTCGTACAATCACAATTTCTTCGTGTATATATTTGTATGTGTAAACAATTTTATACCAATAATTTCAAATAACAATACCGAATAAATATTAATGGAGCAAAAAAAAAGCTATGTCTATAAGCGTGATCGTAATATTTAATTCACGATTTTAGTTCAATAAACAGTCGAGGGCTTTAGCGTAATTCTTGTTAACTGATTATTATTGTTATTTTGTAATTCCACTGCAGGTTAAAGGCACAATTCTTCTTCTTTTTTCTTCTTCTGCGTTCGTGGGCTGAAACTCCCACGTACACTCGTGGTTTTTTGCACGAGTGGAATTTTACGTGTATGACCGTTTTTTTTACCCCGCCATTTAGGCAGCCATACGCCGTTTTCGGAGGAAGCATGCTGGGTATTTTCTTGTTTCTATAACCCACAGAACTCTGACATGGATTACAGGATCTTTTTCGTGCGCACTTGGTCTTGTGCTTGCGTGTACACACGGGGGTGTTCGGACACCGAGGAGAGTCTGCACACAAAGTTGACTCTGAGAAATAAATCTCTCGCCGAACGTGGGGACGAACTCACGCTGACAGCGGCCAACTGGATACAAATCCAGCGCGCTACCGACTGAGCTACATCCCCGCCCAAAGGCACAATTGATCCCATGACAACAGTTTGGCTTACCATCTCACATCTGGCCAGGCTGCTACATGAGGTTAAAGCTTACTTCCACTGAGACACATACCAAAAATTGACATCTTGACCGTTTTCCTGTACAGAGAGAGAATTTCTTTGATGGATTAATGTCACAGATTTTTTTTTTTTTTAACGCCCAGCCGACCACGAAGAGCCATATCAGGGCGGTGCTGCTTTGACATATAACGTGCGCCACACACAAGACAGAAGTCGCAGCACAGGCTTCATATGTCTCACCCAGTCACATTATTCTGACACCGGACCAACCAGTCCTAGCACTAACCCCATAATGCCAGACGCCAGGCGGAGCAGCCACTAGATTGCCAATTTTAAAGTCTTAGGTATGACCCGGCCGGGGTTCGAACCCACGACCTCCCGATCACGGGGCGGACGCCTTACCACTAGGCCAACTGTGCCGGTAATGTCACAGATTGGTTCAAACAAAACTTAACAGTTTCAGTATCATGACCATATGGACCTAATGCTATTACCCTTCCGTAATAAAGATTTCGAGTTTGAGTTTTCGAGTTTGAGTTCGAGTTCCTGCAACTCAGAGCGTTAGCAATTTTCAATAGAGGATTTTGCAACCTGAATCATATTACAGTGTTCTGGATGGTCGAACGTGTAGCAAAGACCTGTACAAGCACGTGTAGATATTGCGTCACCCGTGACTCACTTTTTTTTCTCCAATGTTCCAAATGCATGCGTTGGTTTGCTCCCACCAAGACTGCAGATCTTGGCAAACGCGTGACGTAAAAACTAGATTTGATGACGTTACCCGTACACGTTCCCGTACACGTCCTGAAAAGTGCTGATCTAGATCTTGCTATTATAATTACAAAACCCACCCCTTCAAGAAAAAGAAAAAAACACCCAAACAAACACAAACAGCACCGTCAACAATAGACACGTATCTCCGCCTCCCGCATCAAGCCAAGATGCCCCTGTCAAACAGAGAGAGAGAGAGGGAAATAACGACAAGAAGACTCGGTGTCAAATTAAAACTCTCCCCTGTCCTTGGAGCAGTGAAAACAATTAGCGACAAACAGAGCTCCCTTGGGAGAGTCCCGGGGTTGGCTAAGCTGAAGCGCATTTCAACCGGCACGGTGGCCTAGAGGTAAGGCGTCTGCCCCGTGATCGGGAGGTCGTGGGTTCGAACCCCGGCCGGGTCATACCTAAGACTTTAAAATTGGCAATCTAGTGGCTGCTCCGCCTGGCGTCTGGCATTATGGGGTTAGTGCTAGGACTGGTTGGTCCGGTGTCAGAATAATGTGACTGGGTGAGACATGAAGCCTGTGCTGCGACTTCTGTCTTGTGTGTGGCGCACGTTATATGTCAAAAGCAGCACCGCCCTGATATGGCCCTTCGTGGTCGGCTGGGCTTTAAGCAAACAAACAAACAAAAAGCGCATTTCACGGGACGGGAAAAGCAATAGCTACCTCACTGTTCAAACCGTTCTGGGCAGGGAAGACACAGAAATAGATATCAGTGTTAAAAATGTAACAAGAAGGGGCTGTCGTAGCCGGTAACAAGGAGTAGGCCTACCGGTAACACTCGTATCAGGTAACAGTCGTAACCGATTACAAGAACGAATACATATTACCAGTAACAGTACATCCCGTTTAGGCATCCCGGTAACAGTCGTAACCGGTAACAAGGAGTACCAGTAACACTCGTAACCGGTAACAAGAAGTACCGGTAACACTTGTAACAGGTAACAAGTTGGGCCGGTAACACTTCGTAACCGATTACAAGAACGAATACATGTTACCAGTAACAGTCGTTTGGGCGTTCCGGTAACAGTCGTAACCAGTAACAAGAAGGAATACCGGTAACACTCATAATCGGTAAGAAAGAGTGCCGGTAACAGCCGTAACCGACTACAAGAAGGAAACCCGATAAATCTCGCTACCGGTAACAATAAGGAGTACGGGTAATAGTCGTAACCGGTAACAAGAAGATCTAGAGTTCCGCTTATAGTCGTAACCGGTAACAAAGAGAATACCGGTTAACAGCCAAAAAGAGCTGCATCTTACTTCACCCTCATGGGGGTCCCCAGCAATTACGACGAGCAGCAGGACACGGGGCGAAGCGGGAGGAAAGCCGTGTGCACAGAAACATGGAGGTGTTGTGAGAGAAAACAGGTCGTTAGGGAAGGGGGAGAGGGGAGGGTGGGGCTAGGGAGGGGGGGGGGGGGAGGGGGTAGAGGGGAGACCCCTTCTGCTTTAATCTCGCCGAAATAAACACGACGCCTTTGGCTTGAGCGGGTTTCGGTGTGAGATATCAATTTTTTAAAAAATTTTTTTACCCCTCTGCCATCTAGCGCTGAGTTGGGGCTGAAAGAGTCAGATTCGTTCCGTTTTCTCGACTGTGGACTCCAGCCCCCCCCCCCCCCCCCCCCCGATTTAAGACCCCCTCCCCCAATTTCGGACTACCTACCATTTGAGACCTTGTTTTCGCAGACTACTAGTTTCCTAAATATTAGGAAATTAACACATTTTGTAAATTTTGCATCCCGTGTTTTTAATAGTTTACAAAACATAAAAATCGGATTTGTTGTAAATTTGTCAAATTCTTCAGTTTTGTGGAAAGTTTTCAATTTCCTTTATTTTGCAATCTGTGGTCGTTGTTTTAAAAAAAAAAAAAAATGTTGACTTTATCATGATTTGAACCGAAGACTTTCACTGAGCTTTACCAGCGAACCTTTTTAGGCATTGTGAGGACAGTTAAATGTACAGCTTGATTTCCAAGTCGGAATTGGTCGAAGCTTCCCATAAGAGCGCATAGCCCATGTGATAACGCCCATATGAGCGCGTTTTATACCCAATATTGACGGAATGTGTGATGATATCTTCTGCTATTGGTCTGTTTCGACAGTGATATCAAAATCGAGACCGGAGGTCGAGATTTTGATATCACTGTCGAAACAGACCAATAGCAGAAGATATCATCACACAGTCAGTCAATGTTAGATATATTGCTAATTCTCTGGACATTTTGTATTTACTGTAAAGAAATT
>NC_090258.1:29740487-29762987 GCF_037325665.1 Littorina saxatilis
TCGTAGCATCGTCAGTCCACCGCTCATGGCAAAGGCAATGAAATTGACAAGAAGAGCGGGGTAGCAGTTGCGCTAAGAAGGATAGCACGCTTTTCTGTACCTCTCTTTGTTTTAACTTTCTGAGCGTGTTTTTAATCCAAACATATCATATCTATATGTTTTTGGAATCAGGAACCGACAAGGAATAAGATGAAAGTGTTTTTAAATTGATTTGGACAATTTAATTTTGATAATAATTTTTATATATTTAATTTTCAGAGCTTGTTTTTAATCCGAATATAACATATTTATATGTTTTTGGAATCAGCAAATGATGGAGACTAAGATAAACGTAAGTTTGGATCGTTTTATAAATTTTTTTTTTTTTTTTTACAATTTTCAGATTTTTAATGACCAAAGTCATTAATTAATTTTTAAGCCACCAAGCTGAAATGCAATACCGAACCCCGGGCTTCGTCGAAGATTACTTGACCAAAATTTCAACCAATTTGGTTGAAAAATGAGGGCGTGACAGTGCCGCCTCAACTTTCACGAAAAGCCGGATATGACGTCATCAAAGACATTTATAAAAAAAATGAAAAAAACGTTCGGGGATTTCATACCCAGGAACTCTCATGTCAAATTTCATAAAGATCGGTCCAGTAGTTTAGTCTGAATCGCTCTACACACACACACACACACACACACGCACACACACACGCACACACACACACACGCACATACACCACGACCCTCGTTTCGATTCCCCCTCGATGTTAAAATATTTAGTCAAAACTTGACTAAATATAAAAAGCTCTAAATATGTAAACAAAAATCGGTTTCCTTGCCAGACAAGGGAACTCAAGGCATCCTGTCAGGGAGAGAATGAGCCGAACTCATTTTGACCTGAGTTCAGGATGACTACACGCTCTGCTCATAATCTAAATTTCATTACGTAACCTTAGTACTTCAAACCCAGGTACATGCAAACTAAACGCCACAAACAAACTGTCAAATAATCAAACCCTGAAAAGCCAAAACGAATCCCCAGGAGGTCATCTGATTTTGAAACGAGCAAAACCCACTATATAATTCCCAATGACATTCGTCTAGTTTTGAAACAGGCAAACTCCAATAGATTCCCCATGAGAGCTGGAGCCGCGTCCAGTTTCAAGTTCACTCAATTGCCATTCCAACCTTTTAACTCTACCCTGACTCTCGCCTTTGTGAGGCGGGTGTTGTGAAAACTGTCACCGGAGTTTTCCGCACGGGTAAACCCGGATAGAGACACGCGCAAGTGGCTATGAGCACGGGAAATTGTCGTATTGTTCGCCTCGTTGACAACTGGCGGCCATTTTGACGTTTGCCGAGACCGACGCATTGTTCGCGAGACGGGTCTCGGTGAATGGTGGTGTGGATCTGCTTGAATAAGTTCAACTCGGTGCTGAAATGAAGGACAACGTTTCAGGGGATATTGTTGAAGAAGAGTTGGTACACATTATATGAAGAAGATAGTTGGATGGTTGCCAGGTTGGTTGTTGTTCTTGAATGTCCCTTCAACCGATATGGCGACGCGGGAATGATGCAAGTTCACGAAGAACACAATACTGAGTAATGAAAATAAGAATACATGGGTGTTATAGCTGCAGTTATCCTTTGGGTTGATACTAAAAGGCTGTTGAAAGCTGCAGAAGTGGAATGTATTTTATAGCTTCATAATTTTGAAAAAGATTCATTCGTAGCTTTAAGAAATGTATTGATGTGAACAAAATCCAACTCTTTGCAGAAAACATTCTGGATGTTGAGTTTTGGTTTGTGTCCATCATCCACGCCGTCCCGTGTAAACGCCTCCCCAGATCTGAGATAGAGAGCAGAACTGTAGTAGCGATTTTTGAACAATAGGATACTTCTTCTTCTTCTTCTTCCTCTTCTGCGTTCGTGGGCTGAAACTCGTGTGGTTTTTTTTGCACAAGTGGAATTTTACGTGTATGACCGTTTTTTACCCCGCCATTTAGGCAGCCATACGCCGTTTTCGGAGGAAGCATGCTGGGTATTTTCGTGTTTCTATAACCCACCGAACTCTGACATGGATTACAGGATCTTTTTCGTGCGCACTTGGTCTTGTGCTTGCGTGTACACACGGGGGTGTTCGGACACCGAGGAGAGTCTGCACAGAAAGTTGACTCTGAGAAATAAATCTCCCGCCGAACGTGGGGACGAATTCACGCTGACAGCGGCCAACTGGATACAAATCCAGCGCGCTACCGACTGAGCTGCATCCCCGCCCGAACAATAGGATACAAAACAAGATATTTTTGGTTTGTGATTGTTAGCAAATCTGCTTTGATTCGAAGCTTTCGAATACTTAGTTACCTGATAAAAACAGCAGAAAGCAATATTTAAGCTAATGCGCGTTTCTTTTGAACTTACATTAACTCAAAAGTGTTCCGTTAAACCAAAGATAAGATTCATCTTTAGAATCACAACAAAAGACGATTAAAAACATATCCACACAATTGCACAGAAGCAAAGGTTTACTGCGCTCACATATGAAAGTAGCAAACGAAAGAGACTGAGTAACAAATAACTTGAAGCATCGGAAAGAGTTATTCCGGATGCCTCAAAATGCTCAAAGACTGCCTGCGCAAACGGATAACAAGGTTAAACTTAAAGGCACAGTAAGCCTCCCGTAAACCATCACAGATACTGCCAGGCTTTTACACACAGTACAAACACCCTTTCATTTAAACACTCACCGAATGGGAACTTCCTTGGTTTTTGTTTTGTTTGTTTGCTTAACGCCCAGCCGACCACGAAGGGCCATATCAGGGCGGTGCTGCTTTGACATATATAACGTGCGCCACACACAAGACAGAAGTCGCAGCACAGGCTTCATGTCTCACCCAGTCACATTATTCTGACACCGGACCAACCAGTCCTAGCACTAACCCCATAATGCCAGACGCCAGGCGGAGCAGCCACTAGATTGCCAATTAAAGGCACAGTAATCAAGGTGTTTGATTGCCGGGGTTCGAACCCACGACCTCCCGATCACGGGGCGGACGCCTTACCACTAGGCCAACCGTGCCAGTAACATCCTAGGTGCCCTACCTAAAGAGGGAGCAATTTTTAAAGAATTAATTTTGCGGATTGTCTCTCAGACAATCGGACCGTGGTGCGTTTTGGCGCTAGACCTAACTTTTAAAATCTAAATAATAAATTGACAGCTTGTTACACAAACATTCTTAAATCATAAAAGAATTCTTTTTTCATCAAGACAAGATCAGTACAATTCGAAGTTTTGAAAGTTTGAAAAAAGAAACGCCCGGAAGCAGGGTCACGCAAGGTCGTGGTTCTCGTAGCAGACGACGGTTTATGCCTATCGCCAGTTCCTCTGAACAGTCAAAAGCCATCGATAGAGTTCTTGTGAACTACAGCCGTTTGTTTCGTGCATAGTCAGAGGTACATAATAACGTGCTATTGCAGATAAGCTCACACCTAGTCGCATTCAAATTACTAACTGACGACTACATTGTCAAAAAGAGAAACTGGATCACACGGGTTCAAGATGGCTCAGGGGTAAGATAAACCACGCAAAAATAAATTCTTTAAAAATTGCTCGCTCTTTACGGAGGGCACCTGGGATGTTCTCAAGCGGTGAGTGTTTAAATGAAAGGGTGTTTGTACTGTGTGTAAAAGCCTGACAGTATCTGTGATGATTTACGCGAGGCTTACTGTGCCTTTAAAGTCAATGTTGAAATTAATGACGAACAAGATCCAAAAGAAAACTGAACAAAGTTAAGTGCTTGATATAATTTTGTCTGAAAGATCGCAAAGTCATCTGAACAAAGTTAAGCGCTCGTAATAATTTTGTCTGAAAGATCGCAAAGAAAACCGAAAAAAATTGAGTGCTTGTAATAATCTTGTCTGATTAAGAACCGATTTAAAGCCATGCGTGCCAGCTAATTGCTTTGTCGTATAAAATGGGAGAGATCAAAGAGAAATGTGCAAAGCCAAGTATCGAGTTAATCCCCTTGTTCATTAACAGCCACTCCAAAAACCATCCATGCTCTTCCGAGCTCTTCCTGTTATTGTCTTTGTCACTGATCGCTGCTGCTGATTGGCCCTTGTCTTTATCTCGAGCTCTTCCTGTTATTGTCTTTGTCACTGATCGCTGCTGCTGATTGGCCCTTGTCTTTCTCTCGAGCTCTTCCTGTCATTGTCTTTGTCACAGATCGCTGCTGCTGATTGCCCCTTGTCTTTCTCTCGAGCTCTTCCTGTTATTGTCTTTGTCACTGATCGCTGCTGCTGATTGCCCCTTGTCTTTCTCTCGAGCTCTTCCTGTTATTGTCTTTGTCACTGATCGCTGCTGCTGATTGCCCCTTGTCTTTCTCTCGAGCTCTTCCTGTTATTGTCTTTGTCACTGATCGCTGCTGCTGATTGGCCCTTGTCTTTCTCTCGAGCTCTTCCTGTTATTGTCTTTGTCACTGATCGCTGCTGCTGATTGGCCCTTGTCTTTCTCTCGAGCTCTTCCTGTTATTGTCTTTGTCACTGATCGCTGCTGCTGATTGGCCCTTGTCTTTCTCTCGAGCTCTTCCTGTTATTGTCTTTGTCACTGATCGCTGCTGCTGATTGGCCCTTGTCTTTATCTCGAGCTCTCTCATTGGCCGTCATCAGCTCTTGTCTTTGTATCACATCCTCTCATTGGCTGTAATTGACTCTTGACTTTCTTTTGTCTCATTTTATTGGCTGTCATCAGCTCTTGTCTTTGTATCACGTCCTTTCGTTGGCTGTAATTGACTCTTGTCTTTCTCTCGTGTCATTTCATTGGCTGTCAAAACTCCTTCCTTTTCTTTCGCCTCTTTTCATTGGTTATGACGGGTTCTTGCCTTTCTCTCGCGCCCTGTCATTGAATGGATATTGATCGAGGTTTCCTTTCTCGCGGCCAGCTTTGATTGTCTGGACAATTGAGGCGAGCTAAACGGATTAGAGGGGAGGTTGACAGGCAGACGATATTTCTAATTGTGAGACCCTGTCCGGCCATCCGCTTAATTAGTTTATGATTGTCCACCGCTGTCGCTTGGCTTTTAATAAACTTGACTGCTGGCGGCTATTTTTAGACCGTCTTGACTCGATCAGTCTCGGTCTTGCAGATACGCTTGATCACGTGCTGCTCAAAATTAGTCTCGGTTTTACGGACCGACAATCTCATGTGACCAAACGTGACGAAGTTGTGGAGAGAAACCTTCACTGAAGATTGTCTGGCTTGCTATAGGATTGAATTTTTTGCTGTGTAACTTTGTTTTTCGTTGTGACATTGTTTTGACAAATGTTTGTAACGTTTGTGTTCTCACAACAAAGCCATTTTTTGTTAAATGCCAGTGGTGATGAAGAAAAAAAAGTGTTAGCAGAAAATTAAAAGAACTAGAAAGGGAACAGATGTAGGCCAGAAGTGATTGTGGTACGTGCATGCTGCTTAGGCGGGGGGGGGGGGGGGGGGGGGGGGGTTGGTTGTTATAAATAACTTAAGCAGCGGATTGATCGATCAGTTGGTCGGTCAGTTACTGAGAATGTGAGTGATTGAATGAGACAGACAGACACGCAGATGAAGATGGAGATTGAGACAGAAGAAGGAAATGAAAGAGAGAGAGAGAGAGAGAGAGAGAGAGAGAGAGAGAGAGAGAGAGAGAGAAGAGAGAGAGAGAGAGAGAGAGAGAGAGAGAGACTGTTAGAGAGACAGACTGACAGACAGACAGAGAGCCAGAAAGAGACACAGACCAGGAAGAGAGAGAGAGAGAGAGAGAGAGAGACAGACAGACAGAGACAGAGAGACAGAGAGACAGAGAGAAAGAGACAGAGACAAGGCAGAGAGAGAGACAAGGCAGAGAGAGACAGAACGAGAGACAGAGACATAAAGAGAGAGAGAGAGAGAGAGAGAGAGAGAGAGAGAGAGAGAGAGAGAGAGAGAGAGAGAGAGAGAGAGAGAGAGAGAGAGAGAGAGAGAGAGAGAGAGAGAGAGACCAGCAGGCAGGCAGATGTCACGGTGCATTGCGGTATCTTCATCATTGCCACAGCTTCACAAATGTACAAGACGAACAACAATATAACCTATGAGATTCGGTATCCATCAACCTGCATAGGGGTTCGACCGCATCACCTCTAACTTCCCCGATACCACCAACAAAGTGGGAAATAAATTCTCCGTAAAAGGGGGAAGGTCACCTGTCGCAACACGCGCCGGTGCATGACGGGAAGGTTAAATCCAGAACGAGGCGCACATGCGCAGAATGACATTCTAATTGGTGAAAAAAAGAGAAACCGCGCTAAGCGCATCCAGATCTGGAGCCGAAACGCACGTGTGTCAATTTGAAACATCGTTTGTCACTTAAAGGCGCACTCCGCCTGGTGAAAACAGTTCTCCTCACCGGCTCAGATCTTACCAGGCTTTTACATGGGATAAGACCGTCCCCTCCTGTGCCGGCCCAGGTGTCTGACCAACACTGGTTAACTCAGAAAGTGCAAAACACAAGTCTGGCGGCGGAACGAAGTTGAGGCGGGGTGGATGTTGCAGTGAGTGGTGGATGTTGCAGTGAGTGGTGGATGTTGCAGTGAGTGGTGGATGTTGCAGTGAGTGGTGGATGTTGCAGTGAGTGGTGGATGTTGCAGTGAGTTGTGGATGTCCGATGTTGCAGTGAGTGGTGGATGTTGCAGTGAGTGGTGGATGTCCGATGTTGCAGTGAGTGGTGGATGTTGCAGTGAGTGGTGGATGTTGCAGTGAGTGGTGGATGTTGCAGTGAGTGGTGGATGTTGCAGTGAGTGGTGGATGTTGCAGTGAGTGGTGGATGTTGCAGTGAGTGGTGGATGTTGCAGTGAGTGGTGGATGTTGCAGTGAGTGGTGGATGTTGCAGTGAGTGGTGGATGTTGCAGTGAGTGGTGGATGTTGCAGTGAGTGGTGGATGTTGCAGTGAGTGGTGGATGTTGCAGTGAGTGCTGGGACGGGGCGGCGTGAGAGCATACTGGGAGAAGGAACAAGCGTCGGGACAAGCAGGAGAAGAGAGGATGAAAACAATAAAAAAAACAGACATATTTCAATAAAAAACAGACATATTTAAAAAAACCACAGACATATTTCAATAAAAAACAGACATATTTCAATAAAAAACAGACATATTTCAATAAAAACCAGACATATTTCAATAAAAAAACAGACATATTTCAATAAAAAACAGACATATTTCAATAAAAAACAGACATATTTTAAAAAAACCCAGACATATTTCAATAAAAAACAGACATATTTCAATAAAAAACAGACATATTTCAATAAAAAAACAGACATATTTCAATAAAAAACAGACATATTTCAATCAGACATATTTCAATAAAAAACAGACATATTTCAATAAAAAACAGACCGTCCCCTCCTCTTTGACACATAGCGAATATCAACACCTCGGCCCTGACTGCTTTCTGTCGTGAGTTTGAAAGTTATAATAAATTAATTTCTTCAAAAACCACGAGTGGCTTTTACAAATTTAATTCTGCTTTTAACGACTCTAATTCTGCTTTTACGACTTTAATTCTGCTTTTACGAATTCTATTCATCAAGAAATTCCCCTTTGCACAGGGAACACCCAGGCTGCTCATTCTTGGTATGAAACCAAATGGAGGGATGAGCCTATTCCATGTAAAACCGGCACCGTTGGCCTTGTGGTAAGGCGTCCGCCCCGTGATCGGGAGGTCGTGGGTCATACCTAAAACGTTAAAATTGGCAATCTAGTGGCTGCTCCGCCTGGCGTCTGGCATTATGGGGTTAGTACTAGGACTGGTTGGTCCGGTGTCAGAATAATGTGACTGGGTGCTGCGACTTCTGTCTTGTGTGTGGCGCACGTTATATGTCAAAGCAGCACCTCCCTGATATGGCCCTTCGTGGTCGGCTGGGCGTGAAGCAAACAAACAAACAAACAAACAAACAAACAAGCAAACAAACAAACAAACAAACAAACAAACAAGCAAACAAACAAACAAACAAACAAACAAACAAACAAACAAACAAACAAACAAACAAACAAACAAACAAACAAACAACTCCATGTAAAAGCCAGGCCAGATGTGAGACAGCGAGGGGAACAGTTTTCACGAGGCGGGGTAGGCCTTTAATCCGAGTTTGCACGTGGTCGTTCACACATCAAACAGTCCAAGCTAGCTAGACTCAAGCGTGGTGGGCATTTTTTCACGTGTTTAATTATATCAATTAAGCCTGTCTTCATGGAAGTCACTGCCATAGAAAGCAGCAGTCATTTCCTTGCCACTCTTTGAACAATTTCTCTGCAGTCTTTGAACATTGTAATGGCCTGTTTTTGCTGTTCTGGTTGGTTGTATCTCCTCAGTTCAACGTGGTACTCGAACGGACGTGACTCGTGCAGTTAAAGGCCATTAAGTAATTAACAACCGGAGACTAATCAATGTCATTACTCAAGGATGTTTGGCGGAGGTGCAGGTGTGTTGTTTACTTGCAAACCCAGACTAAGACAAGACGATAAAAGAAAAGGAAAGACGAACAGCTTTACAATACAAGCATATTGCTTGCCTGAGATAGTTAAAGGAGACAAAACTATGCAACAATAAAATTTTTAAAAAATAAAAAATCGGTTTGGCTGCTCCTTGTTCAGACTGTATTTGCGTGTGGCTGAATCTATTTTGCGGATTAACAACTTGTTCAGTTACAGCTTTAATTAAGCACCAAACACAAACAAACAACAACAAAACAAACAAATAAACCAACAAGCAAACAACAACAAAAAAACAACAAACAAACAACTAACATCAAACTAACAAACAAACCAACAAACCAACAAACCAACAAAGTAAACAACAACAAAACAAACAAACAAACAAACAAACAAACAAACAAGGCAACCAGGCTGGTCAGATCTGTGTGTTACACGATAACCTCAAACCAGGAAGGAAGGTGTCTGTAGCTGATACATTATGAGCTATACAGATAGACAATTTCTTTCTAAGCCACGACCACAATCATCGATTTAAAAAGACTTGAACATTTAAATTGTGTGAATTCATTGGAGCTGTATACCTGAATGTAAAAAAAAAGAAATGAATTTTATTGGACATACAGCTAGAGACCCGGATATAAACTGACTTGATCCAAGACGCTGTACAATTAAAACTCAAGAAACCTAACCCCAGCGACAAATCTTCACCGCGGCAGCTGATCCAAATTAAAAGGAAAACAAGTGAAAGTCAAAACACGGCGCAACAAATTAACTGTAATTAGATTAAACCAGAACAGTCCATCTTCTCTTTATTTGATTCAAACCAGCGGACGCGGAAGACAGAGAAGAAGAAATCCCGTCTGATTCAATCCAAATCCGTGTCCACTAAATCTCCAAGTGTTGCAACAATCAGCCCCAGATGTGCGTTTGCAGGCGTTTAATGCGATCTTAATTGGCGGCTAAACTTCAGACACGTGATCCTCGCACACTCAACGTGCGAAGGTTGCCTCTTCCCCAAATCAGACCACTTGAGAACATCTGATCTGTGATTTGCTGTTCAAGCGATTTGAGTCATTATAGTGAGGTTAAGATACACCTCCGAAACGAGTTAAAATACTGTCTTGCAAACCGTTTCTTTGCATCTTGTTGTTGTTGTTTTTGCAGTATGTAGAAAGACTTTAAATCAAAGTGGGGACAGTATCTAAAATATGAGACTAAGGAACAGTTTGTTGGATGTATTACAGACTAAATTCTTAGGGAGGTTAACATATACCACCAAGACACGCTGATGCCCTTGTACAAATGCTGAGTGGCTCTTCCCCAAATTAAACCATTTGAGAATATCTGATCTCCGATTTGCTGAAGCGATGAGACTACATTTTTAGGGTGGTGAAGATACTCCACCAAGGCAAACTGATGCCCTTGTGCACATTTGGGATGTTCTCCAAATAAGGCCACTTTAAAACATCTGATCTCTGATTCGCTGTTCAAGCAATTTCAATTATTAGCGGGGTTAAGATACGCCACCGAAACGAGTCAAAATACTGTCTTGCACATCGTTTCTTTGCAATTCACGTGAATTAGGATATATGGGGTCAGTCCGATGTATGGAGAAAGCCTTTGACTCAAACTCGAGACTCGAGTCGACTGTATCTGAAATCTGATATCTAGAGGAAAGGGTTATTGCGAGTTGAAATAATGTCTTGCACATCGTTTTTTTATATTCTTTTCAGTTCAGATCAATGCAGATATATGGGGTCGATCCGATGAATGTAGAAAGACTTTGACTCAAAGTGGGGACAGTATTTAAATTATACGCTTTCTCTCTCGATCACTTACACTGGAGACGGGCGCAGTGGCGTGGTGGTAAGACGTCGGCCTCCTAATCGGGAGGTCGTGAGTTCGAATCCCGGTCGCTGCCGCCTGGTGGGTTAAGAGTGGAGATTTTTCTGATCTCCCAGGTCAACTTATGTGCAGACCTGCTAGTGACTTAACCCCCTTCGTGTGTACACGCAAGCACAAGACCAAGTGCGCGCGGGAAATATCCTTTAATCCATGTCAGAGTTCGGTGGGTTATAAAAACACGAGAATACCCAGCATGCCTCCCCCGAAATCGGCGTATGCTGCCTGCATGACGGGGTAAAAACGGTCATAGACGTAAAAATCCACTCGTGCTGAACACACGAGTGAACGTGGGAGTCTAAGTCCATGAAAAAAGAAGAAGAAAGACTTGCACTAGAAACTAACTCCAAAAGCCAGAATCTTTATAACAAACACATCTGCAAGGTCTCGTCAAATCGTACAACTGTTCAAGTGTATAGATGTGAATAACTAAAGACAGCAACGGCCTAACCAAACTTGAAATGATGAAAAACCCAAAACTATAGGCTTTAACTCTCACTTGCACCAGAAACTAACTTCAAAAGGCAGAGTCAGTCTTAATTACAAACACATCTGCAAGGACTCGGCAAATCTTAGTCCCTCATTTGCATTCTGTTCTCGAAACACAAACCACGCTAGCCGGGGAACTGAAGTTCGGCTTACTGTCGGCAATTTCCGTCCTGACTCGGAGAAGGGGCTCACGTCACGTGCCACACTCGGGACCGACACGGCATGACATGCGCAGAGCACGTCTCGGAAATTGAGAGTCTCCGGCACGGTCGAGACGAATTAGACTGCAATGAGACAACGGGAGGGTAGGGGGAGAGGATGGGGGTTGGGGGAGCGGGGGAGAGAGAGAGAGAGAGAGAGAGAGAGAGAGAGAGAGAGAGAGAGAGAGAGAGAGAGAGAGAGAGAGAGAGAGAGAGAGAGAGAGAGACTCAGACTCAGACTCAGACTCAGACTCAGAACTTTATTACAAAAGGATAAAGGTTTTAGGCAAAGCCTATTCTTCCAACCTGTCCTTTATACAACATATAAAGACAGACGCACATTACAAATATAAATTCAATCATATAAAATACAGAAATACATTGTACAGAATGCAACACAATGTGCATTTAAGGAATTACATAAGGAGAACTCAAAAAATTGCAAAATTACATTGACATAGTTATACCTTTCATTTGGGAATAAGTTGCTCCGATCAGCTACACATCCGTTAACATTAGTACTAAATGTTTAACAAAATAACAATCGAACAAGACATTTCATTCACGAATGATGTGTGAACGTGACTGTCTCTTAAACATTTTCACTGAAGTTGCATTTCTTATCTGTTGGGGTAAGGAGTTCCAGAGAAACGCTCCCGAGAAGGCTAAACTCGATTTGTAGAGGTCTATGCGAGGTATAGGAGGGATGATTTTTTGGGACCCATATCTTTTTGTGGCATGTTTGAAATGTGATTGCAAATATTTAGGACAGTCGTCATTTAGAATTTTATACAGAGAGAGAGAGAGAGAGAGAGAGAGAGAGAGAGAGAGAGAGAGAGAGAGAGAGAGAGAGAGAGAGAGAGAGAGAGAGAGAGGGGAGAGAGAGAGAGAGAGGAGAGAGAGAGAGAGAGAGAGAGAGAGGAGAGAGAGAGAGAGAGAGGAGAGAGAGAGGTCAGAATGGTTTAATTGCTTAGGCAATATTCCCATTGCAAATGGGGCTGGCTTTGGGGAGGGGTATTCCAACACTCAAATATGGAAATTGAAGCCGAAAGTGCATGTAGGCTTACACAAAGATACACGACGTCCGAGAGAGAGAGAGAGAGAGAGAGAGAGAGAGAGAGAGAGAGAGAGAGAGAGAGAGAGAGAGAGAGAGACAGAGAGAGAGAGAGAGAGGAGAGAGAGTTACTGGTTTTATGTATTTATTTAGCAATTTTATTTAAAGCCTAATACTCATTTCATTTCAATGTTATTTCAGATATGCTTCCGTGGTTGACAGTGAATACATGGAATACAGTTTGATGAAATCATAGTATTAGATTTGCGTATACGTATATCCTTTCAAAAAAGCCGAAATGATCATGCAGCTGGAATTACACGGAATTCACTTAGGATTACAGAAGCCACAATTCATATGCAAATTTTGCTTCTTTGCCTATACTAATTTCTGAATATGCAGAAAGTTACTGTGGTGTATGACGATAAATCTTCTTTCCTTTTGAGTTGTATGTCTTTGGCCTTAAAGGCACAGTGCAGCTCACAGTCTTCGTTTTGCGTTTTTGTTGCAGCTGAGTGCATATAAAGTTCAAAATTCCTCCTATGGTAGTAAAACAAACCCAAAACTACCCAACGACGACATCTGTGAAGCTCGACAGTTTCTTGTTCACGCGAGTGCATAAATTAACCTAGTTATTACGTGGTGTTTGGTCGGAGTTCGATTCAACTGAGTGATTCCGGCCTCCATTTTGTTTTACACAAACTCATGATGACGTCTGACATAGTTTGCTGAGTGACGTGTCTTTTTGTGCATGATGTGTGGTGATCTACCTGATCTAAATTTAGATCCGAAAATAGGCCAAGACCAGCCGGGTCCGAGTACGAAATTAATTCGTAAAAAAATCGCAGTTCTTGACTCTTTGGGTGCAAGTCAATGAATCTTGGTAGTTCTTCAAACGGATAGCTGCCTGAGGTATGACTAAAAGCCCCAAGGGGCTCCGTGCACCTGGATTTGACAAGTTCAGTACCTTTAAAAGGTGTGCATAATGGGAGGTAAATAAATAAAAACATTGAAAGCACAAAAACAAAACAAACAAAACTTTAAGTTTTCTCATTCAATCTTCAACACATCTCCCATAAATCGTCAATAAATAAATACATCTTCAGTAAACAATAGTTAAGGATGTAGTTGAGAGGGTAGCCCACCGCATCGGCCTGATATCCCTCCCTGGCGTGTTAAATCGACGAGTCTGGCAGCGGAACGAAATTTAAATGTAGTTGGAGCAGTGAGTACTGAGAGGGGGCGGCCTGGGACAAGGAACAAGCGTTGGGACAAGCAAATATAAAATTCAAAAATAAAAATTCATAAAAATCGTAGAAAGAAAGAGGAGAGGAAAGAGGGAACAAAAAGATAGTTAAGGATGTGAATAAATAAAACCGAAAAAAAATCTCCACCCAACCCCATTCCACCTCTCTTGACTATTAAACCCAAGACGAAGCGATCGAGTCATGAGCAAAGTCGCTTCAAGTGCGGGTGTATCGCAAAACCCACCCCGGGTAGAAAGAATAGACCGAGCAGCAGAATGAACAGAGAGGGGTGGCATTGAACGGGTAGAAAAGTGGGTTTCCAGCCGTTGAAAAGGCAGCGATCCCTGCCACCCGATTAAATCCACCCGACCATCAACAGCGTCCCGTCGAGCGCAAACGACCGTCGCGAAACACCCACCCACATTTCGCTCAAAGGGAGATCATTAGGAGCTCGGCAGGGGAGCTAACCCCCGTACACGGCAGATTTCTAAACTCCCCCCTTTGGCTTTTTTTACATTTGTCGAGGAAGAAACGGGCTGTCTTTTCGTAGTCTTCCTCGCTTTGAGAGTGATCGCGATTCTCCTGTTTGCGTGTGACTGTAAGAGTTCGAGATAGCACCTTTGGAAATTCTGGCTGACTTCAATACTTGGAAGTTCTGGTTACGTTTGTAAAATTAATGCGGTCTGAAATGTCTCAAGCAGCTCGTCATGTTATTATCCCCCTTTATCATACAGCCATGAATGGGAAATTATGTACTGACTGTAATACGATTCCAGATCTTGATTGCAGAATGCGCAGAGCATACTTGAAGTGGAAAAGAAGCTACGTCGGTTCTCTTCCAAGACATTGTATTCGTATTAATTTTTGGGGTTAAAAGTAAACACACCCAACTGTTTGCAACTTGTCAGGTAGACTATTTGGCTAGATACGTAATATGGTTACAGACTTGTCCCCCTACATTTTTTCATGCGTCAGTAACTTGCGATAACAGCTGTAAAGAAGCCACGTGATGAAACTAACAAACACTGATTGGTTGAATGGTCCAAAGCATTGGTTTTCCTTGCTCCACATTTCTTTCCACAGCTACAGTCATTTCGATTTCTTCATAATCCTTATCTTTCTTCCTTTTTCATGTAACGTATACAGCGCATGTGAGAGAGAGAGAGAGAGAGAGAGAGAGAGAGAGAGAGAGAGAGACAGAGAGAGAGAAAGAGAGAGAGTGAGTGTGTATGTATGTGTGTGTGTGTGTGTGTGTGTGTGTGTGAGTGCGTGCGTGCGTGCGTGAATGCGTACGCGCGCGCGTGTGTGTGTGTATGTGTGTGTGTACGTGTGTGTTAAATTTGTCGCTGTGGATTGTCGGAAAACGCAAATGAGTGCCTAAGTCCTCATAACCAGACCTCATCACCTCATCACCTCAACACCTCATCACCTCATCACCTCAACACCTCATCACCTCATCACCTCAACACCTCATCACCTCAACACCTCATCACCTCATCACCTCAACACCTCATCACCTCATCACCTCAACACCTCATCACCTCAACACCTCATCACCTCATCACCTCATCACCTCAACACCTCATTACCTCATCATCTCATCACACAAAAAAACTCGAAACGGAAACGAACAACAACGGAAATAATTTCTTTCTGCCACATCACAGAGTCTCCACCGCTGCGTAGACACAATAATACTCCAACCCGTGCCATTCACAAATCCAAACATCTTTCCCAATAATACAAGAATCAACTCACTTTGAGAAGTAATCAAATAAACTCGCACCTTTAAACCTCAAGCGCGTCTATTTGCTACAAATCTTCCACGGAACAAGGTTATATTTGCGCAGTACTTGAAAATATTAATAATATATCACTACAAACACGCACGCGGCTTTATCCCATAAAACGAGGAAAAACCTGAAAGAGCGGGCCTGGGGATAGGATAGTCGGGTTGATGTGTGTGTTAAGGGAGGGGGGGGGGGGAGGTACAAATAAAAAAGAAATACGCAGTGAGAGTGGATGAGGGGTATAGGAGGGGGGGGGGGGGGGGGAGAAGAAAAAACAGAAATTGCAATAAAACACCTCCTCACCCTTTAAAAAAAAAAAAAAAGGGTTCTCAAAGCAAGACGAATTATTGAAATAGAAAAGAAATACCGTGGAACCCCCCTTTTAAGACCCCCCGATTTAAGACACTCTTACTTTTAAGATCCCGGTTTTTGGTGAGAGTTCCCCCCCCCCCCCCCCCCCCCCCCAAAAAAAAAAAATCCCTGCGCTTAGAACTGTATCTACGGAATACGCGCGATATAAGCCTCATATTGATTGATTGAAAAAACTAGGGGATAATGGTAAATGGAGAGGGGAAGAACAGATTTCACACAATAAAGCCTCCCTTTTCTAAGACCTTCAGACATGTGAAGACGAAAAAAATCAGGTCTGAAAGTGAGACTTGGATTTCTTCTTCTTCTTCTTCTTCTTCTTCTTCTTCTTCTTCTTCTTCTTCTTCTTCTTCTTTTTCGTTCATGGGCTGATGTTTTTGCACGAGTGGATTTTTACGTCATTAAGGCAGCATACGCCGATTTCGGGGGAAGCATGCTCTGGGTATTTTCGTGTTTCTATAACATACCGAATTCTGACATGGGTTGCAGGATATTTTCCGTGCGCACATGGTCTTGTGCTTGCGTGTACACACGAAGGGGGATAAGGCACTTATAGCAGGTCTGCACATAACTATGTTGACCTGGGAGATCGGAAAAGCCTCCACCCTTAACTCACCAGGCGGCCGCGGGATTTGAACTCACGATCTTCCGATGAGGTGGCCTATGTCTTATCCACTTCGTCACTGCGCCCGACTTTCATTTAAAGGCACAGTGCAGCTCACAGCCTTCGTTTTGCGTTTTTGTTGCAGCTGAGTGCATTTACAGTTTAAAAATCCTCCTATGGTAGTAAAACAAACCCAAAACTACCCAACGACGACATTTGTGAAGCTCGACAGTTTCTTGTTCACGCGAGTGCATAAATTAACCTAGTTATTACGTTGGTGTTTGGTCGGAATTCGATTCAACTGAGTGATTCCGGCCTCCATTTTGTTTTACACAAACTCATGATGACGTCTGACATAGTTTGCTAGTGACGTGTCTTTTTGTGCATGATGTGGAGATCACCTGATCTAAATTTAGATCCAAAAATAGGTCAAGACCAGCCGGGTCCGAGTACGAAATTAATTCGTAAAAAAATCGCAGTTCTTGACTCTTTGGGTGCAAGTCAATGAAACTTGGTAGTTCTTCTAACGAATAGCTGCCTGAGGTATGACTAAAAGCCCCTGGGGCTCCGTGCACCTGGATTTGACAAGTTCAGTACCTTTAATTTACAGGAGCCATGAAGACACAATCTGAAGAATCAGGGTCTTAAAAGCTGAAAGTTCTTAAATCGGGCAGTCTCACCAAAACATGTCCCTAAGCCAAACAAGGAAGTCAAATCTCAATTTCATTTATTCAGCGTTGTCATAAAGGGGGAAGGAGGGGGAGAGGGGTGGGTGGGGGGTCTACTGTAGACGAACGAAAAACCCCACACCCAAAACCCTTTTCTTTGTCGTACAAATAATTACAAATGTATAATTCGTCCATCTTTTATTAGGGACGGAGGGCTAGCCTGGAAAACTGATATTTCCCTGTGCAAGGCTTGAATTTAAAATAAAAAATCCAAGTCAGTTTTTCGTGTTCGCAAAAAAAAAGGAAAAGCAAATGTGGGAGTCGTCACTAACTGTCTTCTGGGCGCCAGAGCAGCGAAGCGTAGAAAGAAAAATATTGTGTGTGTAGCCATCAGAGGGGGGTTGAGCTTTGAAGGGTTAAATCGGCGTCGTAAGATGCATTGTGAGGTTTGAGAGTGGGTGTCGAGAGGTAAACAGTGGAATTAATTGCTACCCGAGGGGGCCAAACCAGCCGGCTGAGACGGGTGTATCGCTTAAAGGATCAAGTAATACGCTAAGGTGGGATTAAATGAAGAAGAGGGAAGGGAGTGGGGTAGGGGGGCTGGGTTAACCGTGTGGGGAGGGAAGGCAGGGGTAGAAGCAAGAGAGAGAGAGAGAGAGAGAGAGAGAGAGAGAGAGAGAGAGAGAGAGAGAGAGAGACTGAGAGAGAGGGGGGAGATTGAGTGAGAGATAGAGAGAGGGAGAGAGATCGAGACAGAGAGATCAAGAGACAGACAGATAGAGCCTTCTTCGTCTTCTTCTTCTTGTCGATCACTCAGATGGAAACGCCGGTTCTCCGCGCAAATGTTGCTGTGCGCTGTAGGTCGTCCAGACTGCCACAGAGCTTCCCGCCTTGCACCGTGGTGTCACAAAGATGTGAGTAGCATATTTGTGAGGTGAAACCACGTCGTGTTTTTAACCTCCCTAAATGTTGTACAGGCGAGGGTAGCTGACCGGACTAGCGTTATTCACGTGTTTCGGGTGTTGCACGCAAAACTGGCTTAGCTTGATGTGAGTTGTGTTTGAGACATGTAGCTGGTCTGAGGTAAATAACGTCACAGCGTTTGAGATTTCCAACCGGGAAGGTTGTTCAGCGTGTGTCAGACTTGTTCTGGGAACAAGTACTCTTTCAAGAGACGGGTCTCTTAAGGTAAATGATTTACTATGTTGTATATTATTGACGTTGGAATACATAGCTGGAGCGTAAAGGTTAGTGTGTATAAAGTGCACCCAATCTTAGTGTGAAGCGTTGAGAGAATTCTTGATGTAATTGTTTCACGGTTTTTCATGGGGAATTTCTTGAACATAATTGCTACGCATTTATGTTATGTTTAAGACGGTCATGCTTTGTATGGGGAGTGTTATTCATTGATTAAGTGTTACTTTGGATATTGAATCTGTACGGAATGTGAACGTGGAATGAACG
Source organism: Littorina saxatilis (assembly GCF_037325665.1). Classification (NCBI taxonomy): domain Eukaryota; kingdom Metazoa; phylum Mollusca; class Gastropoda; order Littorinimorpha; family Littorinidae; genus Littorina; species Littorina saxatilis. Next base: position 29,758,767 of record NC_090258.1, read on the forward strand.
AGAATGTATGAGTGGTACATGAACGTTTATTAAGACTTGGTTAAATTCTTTAGGAGTTTCCATGAGGGATTTCCATGGCGTATAAGGGAGGGACCTTACACGAGAGAAGCGCTAGACGACGGTGGAAGCAAGGGACCACCTCGGCGCGGATGACTAGACGAGTGGAGTCTTCATCGATACCGGTCGTAGCTGACGACGGTTGTTTCCGCTACGGGCGGAAGGGTTTCTCAGGGAGAAACCTGGAAGGTGTGTGTTGGCATCTTCAGTGAGATGTGTGTTGGCATCTTCAGTGAAAGGTGTGTGTTGGCATCTTCAGTGAAAGGTATTTGTCGGCATCTTCAGCGAAAGGTGTGTGTAGCATCTCTGTGTGTTGGCATCTGAATTCATTATTCTACGACGATTCAGCGAGACAAGTAAGTGAACTGGCGACATGCAGTGAGCCGTGATACGAACTCGTGAGTGTCTGTTGGTACCTTCTTGTGTGCGTTAATCTATATTTGAGAGAGTATTGTTATAATATGTATTTACATGCCTTGAGTGAAAGCTGGAAGATTGTGCGAACTGTGTGTTGAAAAGTTGTTCGTATTGATGTATTTAAAGTGAAGAAGTATGTTGTTTTGGTTGAGGAAATAATGAGCCTGCATCCTCCCAAGTTCTGTTTTTGAAGTGTTTGGTGTGAAAGGGTAGAGACAGTGCAAAAGGGCAGAACACGCATAATAAATTCACATGCAAACCACTTCGTGACAGTGGTGACCCCGATTTAGCCCTAAATAGGTTTTTGTTTCTAAGGATAGATTTTTGTGGTAGTTAGAAAGCAGTTGCTTCCCTTTCAGTAGAACAGAATTGAGAAATTGTGGTTGATAAAGAAGTGCTTACAGGGTAGCTAAATATAAATACTTTGATACTTTGCGTGTTGTAGTGAGTTTGTTTATGTGTATGTTATTGGACACCCCCTCTCCAGCTCTAGGGGTCTACGTAGTTGTATAGTTCTTACGTAGAGAGGGCCTTAGTTTCTGTTTGCTTCCTGTTCTGTGTATTTATTATCTATCTTTCTATCTAAATTCTAGCTCCCTTTCCTATAAGTTTTTTTTTAAACTATTGCTCTTAGATTCTATCTTGGATTGATTGTTGTGTATGATTGTTGTCGTTGAGGTGCAGGCTTATTTTAAATAAAATAGTATAGGGTGTGCCATTTTTTTGTGTGTATAAATTCTGATTTGTTTTTTTTTGTTTTTTTTGGACTCTGATTTTTTTAGTTGTGTACTCTGGCTTGAAAAGTGTTTTGTTTATTATTGTTATTGTTGTTCTTATTTGTAGTCGGATTAGTAATAGGGTGATTATCTCCCCTATAGTACGGTTTGATATTTAGTTGTTGGTTTGGAGAAAGTTTTTTGTTTATTTTTTTTTGTTGTAAAATTTTTTTTTTTTGGTTAGTAGTAATTTGTAAGCATTTGTACTTGGACAAACTTTTGGGTAAATTTTTTGTTGTGGTTGTTGTGAACATTTAAATTTTGTTTTGGTTTTGCTCTGGCGATTGATTTTCCTTGAAGGATCTGACGTTGGTTAGTGGTGTGTGGAATTCAATTTTTCATGTGAAGTGTGTTATTTGACATTTCTAGTTAATTGTTTGTTATTTTGTTGTTGTTGTTGATGTTCTAAAGTGTTAGTTAAGTTTAACATTGATTGACAAGACAGTGTTTGAAGCTGCTATTGATTGTTTATTCTGATATTTTCCAAATTAAATTTTGTGTTGTGACTCTTAAGTTTATTGTTTAATTTTGAGACTGGTTGTGTAAATAGTTAAGTAGTAAACAATTTAAGGATTGTTTTTAAAAAGGCACAAGATTTCTTGTAGTTTAGTATTTTATGATACTCTTTTGTGTGTGTTTAGTATTGCGAGAAACTGGTGTATGATACAACTTTTGATACCTAAAGCAATTTCGTGAAACTTGTGTTACTTGATCCATTGTATTACTTTGAGATTACTTTGATATTTTGACATTGTAAAGATGGCTGAGCATAGTGATACTGGTGGTAGCACATATGATCATTATTTGGCGTTGGGAGAGAAGCATGGCTTAAAGGCAGAAGCTTTGTTTAAGTTTGCTCAGGATCATATGGATAGAGAAGAGAGAATTCAGGAAAGGGAAGCAAAGAAAGTAGCAGCTGAAGCTGAGGCTGAGACAAAAAGATTAGAAACAGAGGCTGAGACAAAGAGACAAGAAACAGAAGTAAAGAAATTACAAATTGAGGCAAATAGGGAATTAGATGCAAAGAGGCTAGAAGCAGATACTGAAGCGAGGAGAATGGATTTGGAGTTTAAGAAAGCAGAGGCGCAGCAAAGTACAGGTGGAAATGCAGGGGGAAGATCAGGTCCCAGCATTAGGCCCCAGTACCCAAAACTCCCCATGTTCAAGGAAGATAAGGATGACATTGACAGTTTCTTGTTCAGATTTGAAACGCATGCAAAGGCGAACAAATGGAATGATTCAGAGTGGGCTACGTACTTATCAGCTTATCTGGAGGGTGGAGCGTTGTCTTTGTTTCATTCATTGTTTTCAACGGGTACTTTGTCGTATGAAGACTTGAAGAAAGAGTTGTTGAAGAAGTTTCAGTGCACTCGAGAGGGATTTCGGGAGAAATTTCGCAGTACGAAGCCAGAGGCTGATGAAAGTTTTGGCACATACGTAACAAGGATGAAGCATTTGTTCAACCGTTGGTTGAGGTTGTCGGATATAGAAACCTCATATGAAGCGTTGTTTGATTTCGTGTTGTGTGAGCAGATTCTTAACAGTGTATGCACTGACTTGGCAGTCTTTTTGAAAGAACGTGATTGTAACAATTCAAAAGACATGATTGAAAGCGCAGAAACTTACAAATCAGCCCATCCGAATAAATCTTTGGCCAGAAAGAGTCAAGTAAATCCTTTGGGGACTGGAAACGTAGCGTTCAATCATAATCGTGGAGCAGGACAGTCTTACAATCGTGGTCAAGGTGATAGTGGCAGAAGACAAGATGGTATGAGCAGAAATACCAGGTTTCAAGGCAGAGGAGATGATCGTAGGCCGGGTAGAAGAGGATGGCAGCAAGGAAGTACTAGAGATACAGGTACTGAACAGCAGAATCAGGACACATGTTACAGATGTGGGCAGTTTGGCCATTACGCTAGAGAGTGTATTCGGGTAGCATATTCAGCGAAGTCGGTAGCGGATTGTCAGGACGCTGGAGTGTTGGTTAGCTCGGCGGCATTCGGGTCGTTGCCATTAGCGGAAGGTCTCGTTAATGGGAAGCAAGTTTCAGTACTGAGAGACACAGGAGCTAATGTAGCTGGGGTAAGGAAGTCGTTGGTCTTACCAAGCCAGTACATAAAGGGAGAGGTCCAAAAAGTGAAGGGTTTTAGTGGACGGATTGATTTGTATCCATTGGCGGAAGTGGTTGTCGATACCCCATATTTTCAGGGAAGGTTGAAATGTTGTGTGCTCACAGACCCAGTCGCTGACCTAGTGATAGGTAATCTTCGGGGTGTGGTACCCAGAGTAGATTTATTCCTTGGGAATACGCAGGGTGTTGGATTGTGTGCTGATGTAAGTCACAAGAAAATCACTGAAGAGGTGGTACTTGAGAAGGTCGTGTGTGGTACGAGTAGGGCAAAAGCCAAAAAGAAACTGGAGGATTTCCCGGTGCCATTGGAAAATGTGGTTACTCCTGATTTGTCGGTTAAAGAGGAGGATCTGAAAAGTTTGCTGAGAGAAGATGAGACATTGGAAGAGGTGTTGAGTGTGTCACGAGAGGATGAGAAGTATGCAGTTTGTGCAGAGAAGGTTGTTGATGTTGAGGAAGTAAGTAGTGGGTTTCGCGAAGACATTCCACTGAGATCTGACTGGGGCAGTCATGATGTTTTCCCAAGTGAAGGTGGAGAGGCAAATGTTGCAGTGTTACCTCTGACTGAGGAGAGGAAAACGTTGCCTTTACCTACATTGCCTAAGGGAAAGGAAGAGACAATCGGAGATATTGTTGTTGATCCTGGTTTGACAGATAGTCATAAGGATGATATGGAACAGGTGTTTGGAAAGATGGTAGACATTTTCAAAACATGTGATGCGGTGGTGTCTTTAACGGCAAGAATTACGATTCGAGGTTCATCCAATAGCATGAGACAGGAATACGTTGACAGACATTTTGTCCAGGTCATTCGTAGATCAGAGCATACCACAGGTTTAT
>NC_090258.1:29770487-29782097 GCF_037325665.1 Littorina saxatilis
GAGTCTTAAAATGGGGGTAAATTGTACAGCAGTTATGAACAGAAAACCGGCACGGTTGGCCTAGTGGTAAGGCGTCCGCCCCGTGATCGGGAGGTCGTGGGTTCGAACCCCGGCCGGGTCATACCTAAGACTTTAAAATTGGCAATCTAGTGGCTGCTCCGCCTGGCGTCTGGCATTATGGGGTTAGTGCTAGGACTGGTTGGTCCGGTGTCAGAATAATGTGACTGGGTGAGACATGAAGCCTGTGCTGCGACTTGTTTTCTTGTGTGTGGCGCACGTTATATGTCAAAGCAGCACGTACCGCCCTGATATGGCCCTTCGTGGTCGGCTGGGCGTTAAACAAACAAACAAACAAACAATTATAAGTACAAGCTGGTAGCAATCGAACATGTAGCAATAGTACAACAAAAATATGTTCAGAATATACAAAGCACAGCATATCTTTGGCGTAATACTAAGTGTGGTAAATCAAAACGCGTTAAACTACTCAAACATCCAATCTGAAACCAAACAACTGTCGGCTGTTCGGGTGTTTAACCAGGTGACCCAACCCCTGCAAAGTTCAAATAACAAGAAGCCCTAAAAAATGTTGTGCATCTTTCGTCGCTAGATCAAGGTATTTAAATACTGTGACTCTTGAGGACAGGTATACAGTCACGTGTGACTGCTGTGTCCACCACTAATGGTCGAAAAGATTCGAGGCTTGGCACAAGCATCGTCCAAACACAGGTATTCGAGGGCTTATGCTGTAACATGACAACGCACCTGTGTATAGTGCCTTTGCGACAACAGATTAAATTACATATCTTTACCCAACTCACATATAGCAATTAACCCTAGTTCAGTGCTGGTAACGCTGTACGCGTCCCCTTGGTAACAAGGGCGACCACTCTAAAAAAGAGTGACCAATACCCATAAGGCCAGACCAATAACCGGTCCGACTTCCGTATGCGTGCGCACACGCCGCCATTTGTATCATTCTCACTCAGCGTTCCAAGTGAACTGGTCGCTCTCTAAGTACGCTCCGGCTGTTTTCAGCTTTACTCCTGAGTCTTCGACTTTGGCTTCTCCCCTTGGTCGCCGCCTAAGCTTTACACCTGTACCTATGCTGTGTGGTGAGATCTTTCTGATTTTGTTGTAACTTTAGCGACGTTTTGTCACTTGTCTGAACTTGTGAAATTTTTCTTTTGCCATGGCTGAGGCTGCGCTCATAGATAGCGCGAAGAAGAAGCTTAGTTCGAGGCAGGCACCTGATGCTACTCCTACTAAGAAAGGCTCGAAGAAGAATAAGGGTGCAGGAAAATCCGCGTCTTTATCGTCAGAGCCGTCTTCTGTTAAATATCCCGTTTTGGCAGATGTACAAGCAGCCTCCGGTCAGACTATTTTATCTTCAGACAAAGGTAGTCTTTCGGGTTTAGCCCATACTGAGTCTGGTACTCCGCTTTGCCCTGGGTTAGCACCCACTGATGTAGCTTCGTTGTTACTGACACTTAGTGCGCAGGTTTCGACTTTAGCGTCAGAATTGTGTTCTACTCGGGAGGAACTGCGTTCACTCCCTGCTGGTGTGTCAGATGCTTTCTCTCTAGCCAAGATCCGGCAATCTCCTTCAGCTTCCGCTTCGACTTCCGCTCAGGCTTCAGCGACCGTGACTCGGGCTGATGTCCATGCTTTGCAGGACGATGGGGCTCACATGGTGTCTCTGCTGAACGTGTCAACTCTTGATAAAGGTATGTCTACACCGCAAGTAGCTAGGTCCTCTAGCGAAAGCGGTGTGCGAGCTCAGGAGGCAGTAAAGCGCTACAATAGCCTTGAAAGTCCCGATGAGCAGCGAAAGGATGTCGGGCTCCGACCCACTCTTTATGAGAATTTCAGGGAGCATCTTCGTCCTCTTCCGCCCGGCGGGCAGGAAGTAGTCGGTCAAGCTGATGCTTGGATGGACCGCGGGTGTCTGTCTGAGGGTCAGCCTCCTGGGTGCGATTTCGAGCAGGAGGATGTGACTGATGAGGGTGCTGCCTCTGTGGTGGAGGACACCCAACTGAATCTGCCCGCTAGGTTGTCAGCTGCGGTAGCGCTGGCGGCCGAAACGGCGTTCAGGTACTTCCCGGAAGGGGTGGTGACGGACAAGGCTAAGCTTCCGCCACCTCTTTCGGCTTTCAATGATTTCCGGAGTGCGAAGGAGCAAAAATCTCGCTTCCGCTTCCGGGAATCGTCAACTGTTGCCTATGAAATGGCAAGCGTTCTGGGTGGGAGGCGTAAGCCGGCGGTTCCTCTGTTGTCTCAACATGGCGAGGCCCCGGATGATGTTATGTTCGGGCTGTTTCCGGTGGTCCGAAATTCAAGCTGAACCCACAGCCTGTCAATCTCATTGACTCTTTTGCTCTGCCTTCGGGTGTACTTCCGGTTACACCGGAACTCGCGGCATTGAGAGAAGACGGTTACAGTAAAGAAAGGGTGGTCCCTTACACTGAGTCTTCTCTGGCAGCCTTGGAGGAGACTGGGAGATCTTTGCTTGAACTCACTTCTGTGTCTGAGTCATTGCAAAGATCGCTGTCCAGATCTATTGCCTCATCGCTTGACCCTTTTGAGTTTCGCTTCGACGCGTCTCCGGCAGATGCCACTACTCTTCTGACTACACTGGCTAGGATAACCAGAGAGCAGATGTCGTTGTCCGCCAGGCTTTATACTCACGCTGTACACTCCAGGAGATCAGCCTTTCTGGCAGGGTCCAGGTTTAGGGACAACGCTACCATTGAGAGTTTGAAGATCTCTCCCTTTTCCGAGGGTTCGCTGTTAGGGCAATCTTCTCTTGACGCTCTCCAGAAGGAGACACAGGACGCGCGTGACGTCGCGATCGCTCGTATTGCTTTGCAGGGTTTACAAAAACCTCAGGGCAAACCGCAGACGCAGGGTCAACCTTCAGCCAAGCCTCAGACTTCCACGTCTGGCGGCGGGAAGGCCCAGAAACAATCTTTCTCCTCAAGGGGTAGGGGACGCGGAGCGCCTTATCAAAAGAGGGGGCAATCTTTTGGCGGCTCCAGGGGGTCAGGGCGCAAGCCCCACCCCCAATGAAACCTCCCCGAACAGCACATCCCGGTAGCTCCCGCGCTTGTTGTAGCGGGCGGCCCGTCCAGGGCCCTCACTTCCTGGCTGCAATTAGTGGACAGCAAGTGGGTTACCGGGATCGTGCGTTCGGGGTTCCGGCTTCTCTGGTCAGGGCAGAGAGCTCCCCTGGCCAGGATAATTCCGCCCTGCAGGGCTCCAAAGGATCAGGAGGCACGGGATGCCGTTCAGAAGGAAGTAACCGCTCTTCTGCTCAAGGGAGCTATAGAAGAGGTCTTGGATCCACGGTCTCCGGGGTTTTATGGCAGACTATTCGTAGTGCCAAAAGCCTCGGGGGCTTGGAGGCCTGTGCTAGATCTTTCTCCCCTGAACAAGTTTCTGCGGGTAATCAAATTTACCATGGAAACTCCAACATCAGTTCGGGAGGCTTTACGTCCGGGGGATTGGGCGACGTCGGTCGACTTAACAGACGCTTACTTTCACGTCCTTATACATGTAACAGACAGGAAGTGGCTTCGCTTCCCTTGGGGGGAAAAAGTTTACCAGTTCAGGGCGCTGCCGTTTGGCCTGTCGCTAGCCCCCTGGATTTTCACGATGGTTGTCAGGCAGCTTTGTGCTCTGTTGAGACAGGAGGGCATCCGTCTCAGAGCTTACCTAGACGATTGGCTAATCCTTCACCAGGACAGGTACCTTTGCGAAGCTCATACGCAGAGGGTCCTAAGCCAGGCTGCGCAACTGGGCTTCTCAGTCAATCTGACAAAATCGGAGTTGGAACCATCCCAGAAGTTTTCCTACTTGGGCATGGAGTTCGACACTCTTCGCTGGTCTGTCCGTCCGTCTCAGAGGCGGATCGACAAGCTTCAGAACCAGATTCGTTCTCTCTCATGCCAGCGCACGGGTTCTGACTTCGGTTCTGGGTCAGATGGAATCCATGGCTTCTCTTATTCCGCTAGGCAGGGTTCACAAGAGGCCTTTTCAGGCCTCCCTGCAGTCAAGGTGGGATCAGACATCCCAGGACTGGAATGTTCAGATCGCACTGGGAACTTGGTTTCAGCAGACCACGAGTGTGTGGCTCCTTCCGGATTTGTTTCTAGGGGTTCCCATTGTTCGCCCACCGCCCGAGAGAGAGCTGTTTACGGACGCATCTCTGACAGGGTGGGGTGCTCATCTGGACGAGCACATGGTTTCAGGGATTTGGGATTGCACTCAGGCCTCCCTGCATATCAATGTGCTGGAGTTGGAGGCTGTTTCCTTGGCTCTTCTAGCGTTCAAGCCTTTGCTGGAGGGCAGTCATGTCCGTCTTCACACCGACAACATGTCTGTCGCGTCGTATGTGAACAAACAGGGGGGGACACGGTCTCCCAGTCTATCCGACAGCGCATGCCGCATTTTGAGGTGGTGTCACGCCCAGCACATTCTGTTGTCAGCAGTGTACTTGAAAGGCAGCCTGAACGTCCTTGCCGACACGCTGAGCAGAGGGGACAGGATTGTTCACTCGGAGTGGACTCTCTCACACCAGTCCTTGCATCGTCTTTGGTCGCAGATCGACAAGCCCATGATAGACCTCTTTGCGACGAGGTTTTCGGCGAGACTTCCTCTCTTCGTATCCCCCATCCCGGATCCTCTGGCTTGGAAGGTGAATGCGCTGGAGATAGATTGGACAAATCTACCAGCGTACGCTTTCCCTCCTTTCTGCCTTCTGGGCAAAGTCCTCAGGAAAGTGGACTTGGAGAAACCAGCGCTGGTTCTGGTCGCTCGTCTTTGGCCAAGCCAGCACTGGTTTCCCGATCTACTGCGTCTAGCAGTTCGGCCCCCGATCCCCATCGCCCTGAAAAGAGGAGATCTCGTGCAGCCTCGGTCAGGCGTCCAGCACGAGAATCCACAGGTCTTGAGCCTACACGCGTGGATTCTGTCCGAAGCGCTTTGCGTAGGGCGGGGGCCTCTACCTCTACACTGAAATTCGTTGGCCATGCTCATAGGAAGTCTACCGCTTCAGTTTACTCCTCCCACTGGGCAGCTTGGTCTAGGTGGTGCTCGCTTAATGGGGTTAAGCCTCTTTCACCTAGATCAATTCAAGTAGCCAACCACCTTTCTTGGTTTGCAGATCAGGGAGCTTCTCCCTCTTCTCTTAGGGTTCGGAGGTCCGCGATCTCTTCGACTCTCTCACAACTCGGACACAAGATTTCACTCGGTGGAGTGATTGCTAGCGTTATCAAGGGTGCTTCCCTTTCAGCGGCTCGTTCTAAGTCGCTTCTACCTGCGTGGGATTTATTTTTGGTCTTGCGGTATTTGGCCTCGGAGGAGTTCGAGCCTATTTTGTCAGCCAGTTTGGCTAGTTTGACGCGCAAGACCGTGTTTTTAACGCTGCTCGCTACCTCAAGGAGAGGTAGTGAGGTGCACTCTTTGTCAGGATTAGATAAAGACATTGCGTTTGAGAAGGATGGTTCCATTTCTCTCAAGTTTATACCCGGCTTCCTCACGAAGAACCAGAAACCTGGCCAGATTTCTCCCATCTTGCACATCCCACCCTTGAGCAAGATTTTGGCTCCTGGAGATCCCGACATTTTGAATTGTCCCGTGAGAGCTCTCAGTTGCTACCTGTCTCGAACACGGCTTCTTAGATCAGAAAGTCAAAAACTGCTTTTCATATCTCTAAACACTACTAGGTGTAAGGATATCGCAAAGGTGACTCTAACCAAATGGATCTCCACTTTGATCAAGCAAGCATATGCCTGGTGGCAGCTGCAATCTGGTGACGTTAGGGCAGTCTTGCCTCTCACCTCTGCTAGGACGCATGAGGCAAGGGCCTGGGCTTCCTCCCTGGCAGTCCTCCGGTCCGGCAGACTAGCCGAAGTACTGGAAGCTGCATACTGGCGCTCCGAGGACGTCTTTGTCAATTTTTACCTCAGAGATGTCGCTTCATTGAGGCAGGACGGCAGCTCTGCGCTGCCTGCTTTGGTAGCTGCAGGTCAAGCCCTACGCGCTTAAATTTTGGTAAGTACCCACCACCTATAGTAGCAATCTGCTGTATGTGAGTTGGGTAAAGATATGTAATTTAATCCAAAATTTTAATAATAAATTTTCATTTAATTAATATACTTACCCAACTCACATCGTTTAAACCCTCCCGCCTCCCCGCTGTGGTGGTATTGGGGTCTAAAAAAGTAGTGAGTTGGGCTTCGTTCGAATGATACAAATGGCGGCGTATGCGCACGATTACGGAAGTCGGACCGGTTATTGGTCTGGCCTTATGGGATTGGTCACTCTTTTTTAGAGTGGTCTCCCTTGTTACCAAGGGGACGCGTACAGCGTTACCAGCACTGAACTAGGGTTAATTGCATTATGTGAGTTGGGTAAGTATATTAATTAAATTTTGGATTTCTTGGCACCAACGGGAGCACTGCTGCTGGTTGCATCCACCCTATTTTCTTGACATCTCCACAAACACACAGAGACTCACACACACACACACACACACACACACACACACACACACACACACACACACACACACACACACACACACGCGCGCGGGCGCACTCGCACACACGCGCGGGCGCACTCGCACACACACACACACACACATGCACAAAAACACACACACACACGCGCGCACACACACGCACACACACACACGCGCACACACACACACACACACGCACACACACACACTCAAAAACAGGGGTCGGCCCGCTATTGCGCGGGGCCGCTATTGCGCGGGGCCGCTATTGCGCGAATCTTTAGGGTTAGGGTTAGGGTTAGGGTTAGATTCGCGCAATAGCGGACCCGCGCAATAGCGGACCCGCGCAATAGCGGCCCAGCCCCCAAAAACAAACACACACACTCACACTCACACACTTTCACACACACAAACACACACACACACACACACACACACACACACGCCCGCACACATATAAGAACACACACACAGGCATACTAATACGCACGCATGCACACACAAATACGCTTATACACTACCCCCCCCCCCCCTCACACACACACATATTCAGGTCAGCCTATTTCAGCCACTCTCAGCCTTCCTTGTGGGTGATAATGGTTTCACATAACACTTGGAAAGAATCAAACACAGCATATATACATTTGAAAAACGTTTTATGAGCGGAGCCAAAAAAAAACTCACTCTCGCTGTTAGTAAGCACTGGTGTGCTATCTATTGCAAACAAGGTCGAAGTATTTATTTTTCCTCGTATGGCCTTGGAAAACAGAACCATTGCACCAGCCGTGTAAACGCAGGCACTTGTAGACAAATTTGGATTAATAGATTAATTCATTAATTCGTTAATTATTGGTTGATTGATTGACTTTTCTTGATTGATTGAGTGAGGGAATGAGTGTTTTTTAGGAGGATAAGAACGGAAGAGTCGTACTGAAAAGACAATTTGGCAGAAAACGGACATCATATATATTTCCACGAAGAACAGACGATTTTTTGGAAATAACTCCTTCGGGTTTGTAGGTGTTGTGGAAGAGTGACCTTTTCTCGCAAATCCTCCGTCAAACCGGAGCACGACGTCGTTGTTTCCGACAGACCTCTCGCTAGTGATTGGTTCATCTATTGTACGTCGGAGGTTTTGCAAGAAAAGGTCACTCTTCCACAACCCATTCAAACCCGACGGAGTTATTTTCGGAATTCATCTATTGGTAGTACAGACAAATTTGAGCGCAACGACAGTTGGATCAAAATTAGATCTGATGTTTGCCGACCTTTGGGGAGAACCAGCAGGTATGTTATCCAGAATTAAAAAAAAACAAAACAAGAAAGGTAAGTTGTTGGAACGTTTGTTATTGACATAGAGAATACTACATGGCTTGCTGTGTCGTACCAGATTTACACGAGTTGTCTTTAAAAATATTGAACTGCGAGCGAAAGCGAGCTGTTCACTATTTAAAAAAGCAACGAGTGTAAATCTGGTACGACACAGCAAGCCATGTAGTATTCTCTTTATCCTACATACTGTACTTGCGTGTATTTTACTGAAAATGTCCTGCAGTCGAGACAGCTAAATTGAAGACGCTTGTTTTGAAATCTCGATCTCTTCTAAAGCGTCGTGCAATCTATTACGCCAAAGCAAAGAAACGTCACTCGGAAAGTGTGCCGTGACGTGTAAGTTCTAAAGATTCATCGAGGGTAATTAGCGAGAGCAATTTTTGTTTCTATAATGACGTTTGTCTCGGTGACTTTGGCATCATAAGCAGTGTAAAAAACAGGTCCCTGCCAGACTGGCTTGACATGACCTCATTTACATGATATACACAAGTGTTATTTGAACGATTATTATTTCACGGGTGTCTCTCTCACGTATGCAGGATAAAAAACCCAATACGTTACAATCACAGATATTTCGACCCACCGCAACACGGTGGCCTAGTGGTAAGGCGTCCGCCCAGTGAGCGGGAGGTCGTGGGGTCATACCTAAGACTTTAAAAATTGGCAATCTAGTGTCTGCTCGGCCTGGCGTCTGGCATTATGGGGTTAGTGCTAGGACTGGTTGGTCCGGTGTCAGAATAATGTGACTGGATGAGACATAAAGCCTGTGCTGCGACTTCTGTCTTGTGTGTGGCGCACGTTAAATGTCAAAGCAGCACCGCCCTGATATCATATCACCCTTCGTTGTGGACTGGGCGTTAAGCAAACAAACAAACAAATATTTCGACCCAGCGATCTTTTTAAAATATCTTTTCATCTATATATATATACGACTTGTGTCTGTCTGTGTGTCTGTGTGTCTGTGTGTGAGTTTGCGATGCACGGCCAAAGTTCTCGATGGATCTGCTTCAAATTTGGTGGGCATATTCAGGTAGACCCGGGACAGGACACAACCTGGTCGATATTTCAACACGTGCTCTCAGCGCGCAGCGCTGAACCGATTTTGGTTCCACCTCAGCTACCCGGGCCCCCATACCGACACACCAAAGCCGCTACACCACATCACAACGCCAAAGTTCTCGGTGGATCTTTTTCAAATGTGGACACCGTATTCAGCTACACCCCGGACACAATATCATCGATGAGATATTTCAACACGTGCTCTCAGCGCGCAGCGCTGAACCGATTTTGGTTTTTGTGTTCATTTCACCATTATAAGTAACTCTTCCTTATCTTCTCCAGGTTTTCAGCGTTTACCTCCCTTCCTTCGTATGGTGCACTATAGTATGAGTGGGGCATCTTCGGATATTCCCGGCGTTCTGTTACTATTTTTAGAAGGTCACCGCAGTGTCCAGAACGTAAATTGGACCCGTAAATTATCCTCACTGACACTGTAAAAGTGCAAAGGTCGAATCAATTTATAGCCACGCGAAAAATACACTGTCATCTATCTCTCTATATATACGGCTTCTCTGTGTTTGTGTGTGTGTGTGTGTGTGTGTGTGTGTGTGTGTGTGTGTGTGTGTGTGTGTGTGTGTGTGTGTGTGTCTCTATGTGGGCAACACCTGTGGTTTGTTCAGTTCTGTTTGTGATGTGGTCTGGCGGCTTTTGTGTATTTGTATGTACTGGCCTTCCTTTAAGAAGCCATAACAGATCAAAAGGGCTTTGAGATAAGCTCTAAATTGCTCAATTTTGTTTGAGTGGAGTTCGCCTCCAAAGGTGATTAACACGGTTACATTCGTCGACAAGGATGGGACTCGATATGGTCAGGAATGGCATTATGGCCACTGAATCATTTTCGTGCTGTTCCCATTCCACGAATCTGGGAGGGACCTAAGCTTGGCGGGTCCATTGTTCGGACCCGGCAAAGCCGGCGTACGGCTCTAAGTATTTCATCCCGGCGAAGCCGGCTACCCGGCGAAGCGGGTATTCCTCTAGTATTGTTATATATTTCTTATTTTTGTAATTGTTTTGTCAATAACAAACGTTCAAACAACATACCTTCCTTGTTTTTACATTTAGTCAAGTTTTGATTTTTTATTCTGAACTTTGGAAAGTTGGCAGTCGCTTTGTTTTTGGATTTATTTTCTGCTATTAAAAAGAAAAGCGAACGAGAAAAAGTTGCCCATTCACCATTTCCGAATTCAAACTCCTGTGAGAAGAGGACCTGATATAGGAGAACAAATGCATACCTTTCTCTCATTGAAAATGTGTTATTTTGTCGTGCATCCTTTACATTATCTGAGTGACTCGTAACTGCACTCGTGACTGGGTCAAACGCTGTACAGTGAAACCCGCTATCAAGACCCTCAGAAATCTGAAATAATCGGAGGGAGTCTTACAATGGGGGTACATTTACTGAAGCTATGAACAGAAAGTCTGAGAAAACAAGGTCTTACGATTGAGATAGTATTACACATGGGGGGGGGGGGGGGGGTGCGTTGATCTTAGAAAGGGGTTTCCATATATCGAAATTGTTCCTCTAAATATTCCTTCTTCTGCATTTTAGTTCTCACTTCTGATATCACTGTAGTAGACTGATTAGATGTCGTGCTTGTTCTTCAGTAAATGTTGATAGTATACACAGTGTTGTTTAGTTCTCACTTCATGTATCACTCTAGTGAAGTGATTTGACTGTGTTGTTTGGAAGGACACAACTCTTTGATTTACTCGCCAACATGTCTACACCAATTGTAGCAGGACTTGTGCTGGCTTTATTGTCCACGGGTAAGAATGAAAACAATATACGATGATGTAGCCTGTCTACGCATGCCTAGCTGATTATCGTAAAATTTTGCGTCAGCATGCAGACGAAAATGTAGCTACGCTTCTGTTACCAAATTCTCATTAGTCATGTTTTGGTGTGTGTGTGTGTGTGTGTGTGTGTGTGTGTGTGTGTGTGTGTGTGTGCGGGCGCGTGTGTGTGTTTTGTGTGTGTGTGTGTGTGTGTGTGTGTGTGTGTGTGTGTGTGTGTGTGTGTGTGTGTGTGTGTGTGTGTGTGATACAAAGTACTTAACGTCAGATTAAAGTTTCAATTCAATTCGTTTCGTAATGTTAGATTAGGTTAGGTAATGTTTATTTGATTCTGTTTCGTTTCGTTTAGGTTTTTTTGGTATCGAATTGTTTCATTTCGTTTTGTTTCGTTTTGCCTAATTTAGTTTGGTTGAAGTAAGTGCTTTTGTTTTGTTTTGTTTTGTTTTGTTTTGTTTTGTTTGTTCCCTTTTGCTGTGTTTTGTGTCACAAGCACGTACGATATTGTGACTGTTTTGTCAGGTGCAGACTGCTTCATGTGGTCCTCTGGCCTTCAGGACAACGCCGTGGTCTACGCATGCGCGAGAGGCACGCTTTCACTTCCGTGGAACCTGACCCTGTCGGGAGGAGACAGCGTAATGGACATCCAGTGGTTTTATTCGGAAAGATCGGAGGAATTGATTGCAACAGAAGTACATGGACAATTTTTGATATTCCCAGCGTTTTCAGGCCGCGTCCGAAAGATCAGCAATGCTGGTATAGAGATTGACGGCGTAGAAGCCATTGCAAAGGGAAATTACTCCGTGGAAGTTGTCGGGCAATCTGCAGCGGGTGCTGTGACGTCGCTTCGTAGATCTGTTTTTGTCTTTATCTCAGGTTGGTGTCTTCCCTTCTGACATGCTCACGCC